>NW_019268577.1:564602-659589 GCF_002738365.1 Cucurbita moschata
TTTTTTTTTTTTTTTTTTTTTTTTTTTTTTTTTTTTTTTTTTTTTTTTTTTTTACGCATCAACATCACCACTAACCCTCACCCTATTGCTTCCTCATCACTTCCACGGTCTTCTCTCCAATGTCGATCAATGTTCGGGTTATTTTTCAACTTCATATCTTAAATGGTTGCAAACAGATAGCAAATATTGAAATTTATTAGGCTATACGGGGTTAAGTGTTCTTATGCCAACAAACTCAAACTAAAACGAGTATGCTAGGAAAAGGTTTTCGCACATTTATAAAAAATGTTCCATTATCCTCTCCAATCGATCTGAGATCTCACGATCCACTCCCCTTCGAGGCTCAGCATCCTTACTGGCACTCGTTCCTCTCTTCAATTGATGTGAGGTCTCACAAAAAGACACCATTTTAAGAACCGAGACAATATCATGTTCTAACGATCAGAAACAACAAGAACTTGAGCTAACAACAAACAAGAGGGAGATAAAATGTGTAACTACCCTAAAATTTTACTATTTAATCTAAGGTCGTTACTATATCTTAAATGCGGAGTTTACCTTAACGGCCCTACCTTTAATGTGGAATTTAAATTAAATGGCTCTTACCATATATGCAACAGCAACTTGTCATTCATTATCTCGTGAAAAACGAATACAAGGGAAAGAAAGAAAAAACAATTATGAATTAAATATCTTATACTAACCTATGCTTTATTAATACGATTACAATTCAACCTATACTAGGAATGCAAATGAAATTCAACCTATACTAACCTATGCTACGAATGGAAAACAAACTATCCTATGCATGTGCCACGGTCATAGGCTGTGCGATGTTGTCATCGATCTCACATGTGTACCCTGCCTTTATTTGAAAATGTAGTAGCACAAGGCTTCAGTATTTCTAGAATAGTCAGTAAGTGACCCCCTATCGGGATTATGCAACAATCACATGCAATGAGATGACGGGACCTATCCTTCAATCTATCTTCCTACAGTGTTATCCTAACGGGTAATTTGGATGTGTACCGTATACTCTACACACAACCCATAGGTGCAAGTATGCACTCACTAGTTAGTTCGCATGTCGTAGGGCCACTTTCCTTGTCGGTCGAGCATACTCTGGGAGCTCCTTAGGCCGAACACCCGTTAGAACTAGTAACCGTCACGGCAGGGTTATGTAAAACATAACGATCATTCTCCTGCCCTTGGGGTGTACGCGTCCGTACCCTTGTGATGGAATAGGGGTATCCCTCCAACGCATGAGCACACATAATGCATGAGGTCCCCAATACTTCTACCTTTATCATTAGTAAATATAACCCCGCTATCAGTTTCATTCATATCATAATATCTTTCATTTTTCAGTTTTCCTATTATACATAATTCTAACGGGGTTATATTTCATGCTATAGTTCGTAATTCCATGTCACACATAGCATGCTGTTTTACATACAATTTAGGAAGTATAACATCACATCATACTAAATCGCACGTCAAATCAACACTAAAACAACATACATTCACATTTTACAAGCTTACGTATTAAAGCATATCAGTCTAACATACAATTTAATGACACGTGCGAATCCACGGGCATGTGCCAACATATAGTATACAAATGCGTAACCTATGATAGGAGAGCCACTTACTTGGTAGGTCTTAGTCAACGTACTCCCTAAATATATATGTAAGCCCCTAGCTGCTCGTATCAGTCCTATGCTTTCGTTGGTGGTTGGTTCGTATTGGATCATTCGACACCTTCGTTAGTATTTCACAAACATAATTAATTTTCCAATGTGAATTTGTGAAATAAGAACTTAAAATAACCTATTTTACCTTAAACGGGGTCGAAATCATATCCGGGAGGGCCGGAACGGTAGCGAACAGGTTGGAAATGGGTTTTTCGAGCCGTACAAGTTGTCGGAGCCGAGGAGGTGTCACGCTGTAGACGCGACACATGGCACAACCAGAACGACGCGTGTGCAGGATGTTTCGGGTCGAGGCGTGAGTTATCGGGTAGGTCGGACTTCGATCATGGATTCTAGTTACGATGGGCTACCGGATGTTGGTTGCAGGTGTGTTGGGTCGTCAGCGTCGTGTTTTTGGGCTTGTGATTTGGGTTCGGTTTGTGATTGATGGGCTAGGCCGAGTGCAGTTCAGGTTCGGTTGAGGCATGATTTGAGTTTCAATTGGGTTGGATTTCTGTTCGGGTTGCAGGTCCGGTGCTCGAGTCGGGTTCGTCTTCTTTGCTCGTTTAATAGAGGAACTCCAATGATCTCTCTCTCTCCTCAGAAACGTCTCTCTGACGTTCATTTTTTCCCAGTTTTCTTTTAGTTTCGCGTCTTCTCTCTTCCCTCTTCCCGTTCCTCGTGTTTGTTTGGCTCATAAAGGTCTAAACCTCCCAAATCTAAGAAGATCCAAAAAATTGATGTTCTGTCTTCTTTTCCTGACGGTGTACGACGTGTAAGCAATGCCAAAATCTATCTCTGGTATGTGTAAAGGTCTCTGGGATTTTTTCGTTGCGTAAATCAAAGGTTTCGACGTAGATTTTGTAAGGTTTGGCTTCGCCGGAGCTTCATCGGTTTTCTATCTGTCTTTTTCATTTTCTATCTATCTTCCTTTCGTCGTCTGAGATGGTTGAAGGTCGGGTTCATGTGGTAGGTGATCCAAGGGGCAGGCGCAGTGATCGTGGTCGTGTGGGAGCAAAAACTCCAACGAACGTTGGAGTTTTTGGGTTCCGCCGGTGATTGCGGGCCCGCTGAACCTTTTTTTTTATTTTTTTTTTATATCTGATCTGTTATAAAATGACCTGACGTTTCATGGAAGTGACCACTATTAAACGGTAGAATAGGTCATATCTATACATGGTAAGATAATCTACTGATTTCTTTGTTTGTTACCATGGATGAAGAGAATCTACTGATTTCCCGATTTGTTATCATGGATCAAGGCCCACTATGTAATTCTCATTGTACACATCTATAAAGACATGAGGTCATGACCCGTATAGGTCACAGTGTCATTAAAGCTAACATGGTATTAGAGTCAAGGTTTATTCATTAACAATGTCTACCATATCTTCTTCCTCCTCCCTATCCACCATCTTCAACATGATCTCATCTACCATGGTGTCGACCTTTGGCCCAATCCCTTTCCACCACGCTGTCACAATCCGTTTCACTAAAAAACTTCATCATATGGCGCGCCCAGCTCGTCCCCTACCTAAGGAGTACGAAGCTTATGGGCTACCTTGATGACACCATTGCCGCACTTGTCAAGCTGGTCCCTTCCTCAACCGCTGCTAGGGCTAACCTGATCTCTAATCCGGCCTACAATCGGTGGTATGATCAGGATCAACAGGTCCGTAGCGGCCTTCTCTCTTCCATGTCTGAGGAGATTCTTCACGATGTGGTTGTCGCTACTATGTCCAAGAAGACGTGGGATACCCTTCAGCGGATGTTTTTGTCGTCAACTCGTGCTCGCATAGTTCAGATCTGTGTTGAGCTCGCCACGTTCAAGAAATGTGATTTGTCTGCTGCAGATTATTTCTGCAAGATCAAAGGGCTGGCCCCCGAGCTCTCCGCCGTCGGCTATGCCTTGCGGGATGATGACGTGATCGCGTATCTCCTCGCTGGTCTTAGCCCTAACTAAAATCCCTTCGTCACCTCGATGAATACCAAGAGTGAAAGCCCTCACACTTGATGATGTGTTTGCACATCTAATGGCGTTTGAAGCTCGCCAACTACAATATCGGGCTGAATTGTAGTTAAATTCTTAATCTTTGGTCAATTATGCCGGTCGTGGTGGTCTGCAGATGAATCGTGGGCGTTGGGATCGTGGTCGCGACCGTTCTCTAGGTGGCACGCCCTCTCATCTTGCTGATGATCGTCGTGACCCTTATGCTCGTCCTTCCCACCAGATCTGCAGCAAAGTGGGGCATACTGTCGTTCGCTACTTGCATAGGATGGATGAGTCCTATCAAGATGAACCTCCTTCTGCAGCACTGGTGGCTACTTCCTCTTACAAGATTGATCCAAATTGGTACAACGACACAGGCACCACTAATCATATCATCAGTGACCTAGATCGTCTCTCGGTGAGTGAACGCTATCACGGAGGTGAAGTGGAAGTCGACAATGGAGCAGGTTTGCGTATTTTGCATACTGGTCATTCTTCAGTCAATACTGCTGCTCGTCCTTTTGCATTGCATAATATTTTGCATGTGCCTGAAATTTCTAAACATCTTCTTTCTGTCCATAAATTTTCTTGTGATAATGACGTATTCTTTGAATACCATCCTTGGCATTTTTCTATTGAAGATCAACGATCGAGGAAAAGACTTCTATACGGGAGGTGTGAGTCTAGTTTGTATTCTATTAAGCCATCTAATGTCGATGATCTTAAGCATGCCTTAGTGAGTAGATTTACTACTCACACCCAATGGCATGCATGTCTTGGACATCCTTCATCTCAAGTAGTAAAGTTAATTTTGCATCTCAATAATATTTTGTGTGCTAGTGAGTCACCTTTGCATGTTTGTAATGCGTGTTAGTTAGCAAAAAGTAATCAGTTATGATACACTAGTTCTTTTCATAGGTCTTCGTCACCTTTAAAACTGATTTTTTCGGATGTTTGGGGTCCTGCACCTCCATCTGTTGGGGAACTTCAAATATTATATCAGTTTATTGATGATTTCAGTAAATTTTAGTACATCTATTTGATGCATGATTGTTCAAAAGCTCCTCCTATACTTTTGCAGTTCCAAGCGCATGTTGAGAACCTCCAAGATACTAAAATCAAGTGTGTCTAGTCTGATTGGGGTGGGGAATATCATAAAATTCATAACACATTCTTTTGTTCCCTTGGAATTTCTCGTGGTTGGGCTATTCGGCACATTGATATTCAAAATGTTTTTCTTCATAGCTTTCTTAATGAATATGTTTATATGAAGCAGCCCTTGGATTTGTGAATATACAACATCCTGGTTATCTTTGCAAGCTGGATAAGTAGCTTTATGGCCTCAAACAAGTTCCGCGTGCCTGGTTTTCTCATCTTAGCTCAAAACTATTACAGTTGGATTTTACACCTTCAAAGGCTGATGTCTCTCTTTTCATTTTTAACAAGACGAGCATTCAGATGTATATCCTCATAAATGTCGATGACATTATTATTATCAGCTTATCTTCTACGACTATTGAGAAACTTCTTACATAGCTTCGGGATGATTTTGCCGTCAAGGATTTTGACACCTTGAGTTATTTTCTTGGGATTGAGGTCTGCTATACTTCTAATGGACTTGTTCTGACACAACATAAATACATTCAAGATTTATTGTCCGGAACCAATATGCTCACCTCCAAAGGTGTCCACACCTATGCTTCCTAGTGAGTTGTTATTGGATGGTGGTGAAAAGCTCTCGCCTGAGGATACTACTTGCTATCAGAGTGTCGTCGATGCTCTCCAATATTCGTCTCTCACATGTCCTGATATATCGTTCTGTGTCAACAGAATGTGCCAGTTCATGTCCTCCTCGACTTCTGTACATTGGGTGGCGCTTGTGAGATAAGGCAGGACATTGGGCGACTTCTGTTCCTTTCATAAGTGAACCCAAACCCAGTCACCTTGTTTGAAAATCAATTTCTTTCTTCTCGATTCTTGTGAGTGACTAGTTTTTTATTTTTGTTTTCAATTCTTTCCTTTATGTCTTTGTGATATATATTTTTTTTAATGTATTCGGCTCTTGAAGAAGTTGCATCATTAGCAAACATATTAGGTGGCAAAGGTGATAAATCTAGAGGAGTTAAGGGATTAAATCCATACACAACCTCAAATGGTGAACAATGAGTGGTGCTATGTAAAGACAATGTGGTTGTGTCTAGACTTAGTCTCCTTACATTTAAGCCAATAAAAATGTTCCCACAACATGCTATATGTTTTAAATTCAACAAAATGTCCCATAAGTCCTCCCCCATGAGCCTCCTTCACAAGTAACTCTCGAATAGAACACTTAGGAATACAAAGTTTACCCTTCCTAAAAAGCACATCGAACACAATATGATCTTGTACATGTTACCCTTCTAAACATTGCATATCACATCATAAAATTTAGATTTCTCAACTTTGTACCATTCAATATGTGATTAAAATGAAGAATTTTTGCAGTAAGGGAAGGAAATAAAGCATACCTACTTGATGAATTCTACCCATTTAGCATGCCTCCTATTTAGCTTTATTTGAATTTTAAGGAGCTTTAAGCTTTCATGATCGGTATGGATAACAAACTCTTCTCATATTTAGCTTTGTCTTGCTTTTGAGGTGCTTCAAGCTTTCATGATTCGTATGGATAACAAACTCTTTTGACACAAATAATGTTGCCAAACTTTTATAGCCCTCACAAGTGATTGTAACTCTTTATCATAAATTAGATAATCTAGTTGTGATCCATTAAGGTTTTCACTAAAGAACATGATTGACCTTTTTTCCTAAATAGCTCCCACTAGCATCACATTCATTTTCAAAAGATTTATCAAAGTTAGGTAAAACAAGACAAGTTGCATTGGTTAATTTATCTTTTAGTTCATGAATGCATTCTCTTGTTTTTCATTCCACTCAAATTTCACATGCTTTTTAACAAGTTCATTTAATAGTGATGCTATGCTATTGAAATTCTTAATGAATCTCCTATAGAAACTAGCCAAACCATGAAAAGATTTTAGCTCGATTGCATTTGTGGGTGTTGGTCATTCTCTGATGGCCTTTACCTTCTTTTTTTTTTTTTTTTTATCAACTTCTACTTCATTATTTTCAACTAAGAACCCTAGGAAACCCCATCAAATCTCCTGCAAAACAAAAAGAGAGAGAAAAAATTGACAGGAATTAGCCGCGAAGTTCATCGGACCACCGTCGGAATCCACCTTCAGGCGAGACTTGTACAAGGACTGAGAGGCTAGCGAGGCCGATGCTCCATCAAGATCCAAGAACGTTTCGTGAGGTAAGGTTTTGAATGACATTTCTCAGATTTGAGCTTCCTATGTGAATCGCGTCCTAAAATGTTGAAATATTCACCTAGAAACAACTCTACGCACGATCTGTGAAGAAGTTGGCCGAGATCTCAACCCGAAGGCGGAGATCCGAGAATTGTTTGAGAATGGTAAGCGAATTTCCGACGCTCTTAACTCGTTTAGTAGTCAAGCAAAAAATTACGAAAAAAATACCAGGACGTATCCTGTAACACGATCTAGAACTTTGCCGATGAAACCATATCGATCTGAACTACGAATAGAAAGATATGAAAATCAGAAAATGGGACTCTGTGTTACGGATTGTAGAGGACAGAGATGCAAAAAAAAAAAAGGTAGGCCGACGAGCGGCAGAGGGTGGCGCGACAGGCACCAGACACGCATTGACCATGGCTGGAGCAACGCAGCTCCAGCGAGTCGACGACCAATGTCTCCTGTAAAGCCCGAGTCGAACTGCAAACCTGAGCCGAGCCAAACCATACCGCCCGACTCGCGATTGCGCAGAAGCTGCCGCGCATGGTAGGCGTGCGTGCGGCCTGCAACTGGGTACTCCCACGCACGTGGCCAGTGCACTAACAACGCGTGAGCGCACGTGAAATGGCCGTTTTGGCCCGTTTGCCCTTTGTTTGCCTGATTTTGTCTTGGTTCATGTTCTAATATTTGTTTTATGTGAATAGGGACCTAATTTAAGAAAATCAGTATTTTTGGACACCTCACGGGCAAAGAAACGCTAGCAAAAAGGCACGCGTCAACCAGATAAGTCACCACCCGATATTTAGGAAGAAATACTTGTACGATTCGCTTGGATTGCATGCATGCTAGTAACTTTGCCTTAGATTAGCTTTCCATGAATGTGATTAGTAAGATTGATTGTTATGAGTGTATTGGGTGAATTATCTTAGTGTTGCTTGTATACTTCAAGCTTCCACCGTACGTATGCATGTGTTTAATTTATGTTGGAATTGTGTATTCCACGTTTTGGGTGCTTGATGGATGAGTTCGCCCCATTGAGCGTGAACTTCGTCTTCTGGGTGCTTGATGGAGGCCATTACCCCGTTGAGCTGGCGTGCCTAGTTTGCATGAATTATATATTATGATGTTAGAAGACGATTGCATGCACACTCTGTTAATTGCTAGGGCCCCATTTCTATGATAAGCCTAGGGAATTGCTGTTAGGAGCGATAAGTCGCTCTAGCCAGACTTAACCTTCCCCTAGGAACTTAGCGGGTTACCAATATACCTCAAGAGTGTTCATAGATTGCTAGGGTGAAAACGGTATCTATAGCTTCGTGGGAGGACCAAGCGTTCGTGACCAGCCCTTACTACTCTTAGCCATTTCGCATGGGAAATGTGTCCCCACATCGTACAGCCATTAGCTGCATGGGAATGGGTTGGGTCGCTCCCCCCCGTAGGGGGACTATATGGGCTCAGAGGTATTCAGCACACCCCTAGGCTAGATACCATGTAGTCCCAGATACCCATGTAGAGGTAGCGCCTCATAAAGAGATACCGACCATATCAGTTGGTGTAAGGAACCCCTAGGTGTCTAATGAAAGGACGATGAACCGATGAAACCCAAGGGGTAAGCTCCAAGGGACTAAGATTAGAACTAGATGTCCTAGAACCGAATTAGGAAACCGTGGGAATCTGTTAAATTAGGATGCGAAGAGAGCCTACAAGTAGGTGGCTTACTGAGTATAATTTTTATACTCATCCTTGCTATGTTTTCCTTTTTCAAGAGTGCGAGACGGCGGTCAAGGGCGAGCGTGATAGAGACGGGGATTGTCACAGAGGAATGGGTTGTCCCGGGGCGTCAGTCCAGTCTTTATTTTGTATTTGAATTTTTTCGAAATTTATTTCCAAACTTTTAAGTGTTCTGTTTGTTGTCGTTGAAAAACTTTATTGGAATTAAATGATTTTCTCTATTTCATATTTAAATCACTTTGTGCATTCATGTGTTGTCTTTGGTCACGGTCCATTGTAAAATATTGGGTCGTGACAAATTTGGTATCAGAGCAGTCAGGTTATAGGTCCTGTAGACATTTAGGATAGAGCGTCGTGTCCTTATTGACCTCGCTCATCAAACACATGCCGCTCACGACCAGACGTTCTCACGTGATGGAAACATAGAGACAAAAGTTAAGCTAGTATTTATAGCTATACCATGACCTACTATAGCATTATAATCGCACATTACCTATGAGATGTGCTACGAAAGAATTGTAACCATAGTCCTTTTTTTTATTGTGGTAGATAATGGCACCAAAGAGATGTGAACCGTATGTAGGGCCAAGACCTAGAAGGGGAAGTAGAGAGGAAGTTCAGGACACCTCGGTTCCAACACCTGAAGTGGTGTTAGGTTATGGAGCCTGCTGCTTATTTATAGCTTGGTCCACGGTTATATCCGGTAAAACTAATATGGTAAATAGCTATATATAGTAGATGGTTAAATCTGGTAAAGCTATATATAGTAAACTGAACTATATATATATCCCGTCTGGTAGAGCTTTGAAATGTATGTTCAATTCTCTATAATTCTCTCTTACTGTACATACGTGAAGTCATCAATAGAAAAATTCTTTTAGCCAGAGTTCTCCTTGCACTTTTCTCTATCCTGTTCTTTGTGTTCATCTAGATCGAGTGTGTGCGTTGTTGTGTTATCCTAACAACTGGTATCAGAGCTAGGTGAAATTCACCACGATTTGTGAAGATGGAAAGTTCAAAGATTGGAATTGAGAAGTTCGATGGATTCGATTTCGGTTTCTAGAAGATGCAGATTGAAGATTATCTGTGTTAGAAAGATCTTCATGAACCTCTGTTGGGGGTGAAGCCGGATACCATGACCACGGAATAGTGGAAGCTCAAGGATCGACAAGCCTTAGGGATGATCCGGTTGACGCTATCCAGAAACGTGGCGTTTAACATCATCAAGGAGAAGACAACGTCAGATCTGATGAAGGTGCTGTCGAATATGTACAAAAAACTATCGGCTATTGTTAAGGATAGTTGACCGTCACTATAAGGCAAATATCTAGATATTTGCCTTACATTACGGGTTACCATATTTGCCCTCTTATTAAAGGCAAATATATTGCATTCATTTATTATTCTTTCCTTTTATTACTATTTCCATAATATTTGTAATTTACCATATTTCTGTATTCTGAAAATAATTATAAATAAGAGAACTCTCACCCCCATTAGGTGTGGTGATTCAGCAAACATTCACATGGTATCAGAGCCCTTTCGGTTTAACAACCCTGATCCTTTCTTCTTTATGGCTTTCGAATCTTCTTATCATCTTCTTCCTTTCAATACTCTAATCCATATGATCACCATCAAACTTTCTTCCTCCAATTATCTTCTTTGGAAAAGCCAACTTCTCCCTCTTCTTGAGAGTCAAGACATGCTGGGCTATGTCGATGGAACTATGGTTCCACCACCTCGCTTTGAACCAGAAACCTCTTCAACACTCAACCCCAAATATTTGGCATGGAGAGCAGCCGATCAACGACTTCTCTGTCTCCTGCTCTCCTCTCTCACTGAGGAAGCCATGGCTGTTGTCGTTGGTCTCCCTACTGCACGTGATGTTTGGCTTGCGTTGGAAACTACGTTCAGCCATCAGTCGAAAGCTCGTGAACTGAGACTCAAGGATGACTTGCAGTTGATGAAACGTGGCACCAAACCTGTTGCTGAGTATGCCCGTGCCTTCAAAAAAATTTGTGACCAACTTCATGCCATTGGCAGACCGGTCGAGGACATTGATAAAGTGCACTGGTTCCTTCGTGGACTCGGCACCGAATTTTCAGCTTTTTCTACTGCTCAGATGGCTCTTACCTCTATCCCCTGTTTTGCAGATTTAGTCTCTAAAGCTGAAAGTTTTGAGTTGTTTCAGCTCTCCCTTGAGTCCTCTAACTCCACTCCTACAGCATTCACAGTCACTAATCGTGGTCGCACCCATGGAAGCCACCCTGCTTCCTTTACCAACCAGCGAGGTCGTTCTTATTCTCACAAAAACAACTCTTCTAATCGAGGACGAACCCACTCAAGTCAAGGTCGTCGACCACCTCACTGCCAAATATGCCGCAAAGAGGGCCATTATGCTGACCGCTGCAACCAACGGTATGTTCGACCTGATTCTTCTCATGCTCACCTTGCTGAAGCCTTTAACACGTCATGTTCTATTGCTGGACCCGATACTGCTGATTGGTTTCTAGACACTGGAGCTTCGGCCCATATGACTGCCGACCCATCTATTTTGGATCAGTCTAAAAATTACACGGGTAAGGACTCTGTGATTGTAGGAAACGGTGCATCCCTACCCATTACCCACACCGGTACTCTTTCTCCTGTTCCAACTATTCACTTGTTAGATGTCTTGGTTGTCCCTCACCTCACTAAAAATCTTCTTTCCATAAGTAAATTAACGTCTGATTTTCCTCTCTCTGTTACATTTACTAATAATCTTATTACTATCCAGAATCGTCAAACAGGAAGGGTGGTGGCAACCGGTAAAAGAGATGGAGGGCTATATGTGCTGGAGCGCAGCAACTCTGCTTTTATTTCAGCCCTTAGAAACAAATCTTTACGTGCTTCATATGATTTATGGCATGCTCGTCTAGGTCATGTGAATCATTCTGATATTTCTTTTTTAAATAGAAAAGGTCATCTTTCTCTTACGTCTTTATTGCCTTCTCCATCATTATGTAATACCTGTCAGCTTGCAAAAAGTCATCGATTGCCTTATTCCCGCAATGAACGTAGGTCGTCTCATGTGTTAGATCTTATTCATTGTGATCTTTGGGGTCCTTCTCCCGTCAAATCAAATTCGGGTTTCCTTTATTATGTTATTTTTATTGATGATTATTCTCGATTCACTTGGTTTTACCCTTTAAAATTTAAATCTGATTTTTTTGATATTTTTCTTCAATTTCAAAAATTTGTGGAAAATCAATATTCTTCTCGTATCAAGGTATTTCAAAGCGATGGTGGTACCGAATTTACTATTACTTGTTTCAAAACTCATTTACGTAATTCTGGCATCCACCATCAACTCTCTTGTCCATATACACCTGCTCAAAATGGTCGTGCTGAGAGAAAACATCGTCATGTGACTGAGACTGGCTTGGCCCTTCTCTTTCACTCTCATCTTTCTTCTCGTTTTTGGGTTGACGCCTTCAGCACTGCAGCTTATATTATCAACCGGTTGCCTACTCCACTTCTTGGAGGTAAGTCACCCTTTGAACTCCTTTATGGCTACACTCCACATTATGACAATTTTCATCCCTTTGGTTGTCGTGTTTATCCTTATTTGCGTGATTATATGCCTAACAAGCTTTCTCCCCGCAGCATTCCTTGTATTTTTTTGGGTTATAGTCCTGCTCATAAAGGGTTTCGCTGTCTTGATCCGGCCACCACTAAGCTATATATCACCTGTCATGCTCAATTTGATGAAACCCACTTTCCTGCTATCCCTAGCTCCCAGACCCAACCTCTTTCCAATATTCCTATTTCAAATTTCTTAGAACCACATTTTCATCATATTGATTCATCCCCCCCTACCACTTCATCACCGCAAACTTCTCGATCCAGTTCATCCCCGTGTGATATTTGTTCTGACCTTGTAGATGAGTCTGTGCAGGTTGATACTTCTCTTGCAGGTTCCACTTTGCCACCCTCGACTTCTAATTCGACCTCTATTGAACCTCCTGTTGATTTCTCTTCTTTGGGCACTCATCCTATGATCACACGAGCCAAAGCTGGTATATTCAAGACTCGTCATCCAGCAAATCTTGGTATTTTGGGCTCATCTGGACTTCTTTCTGCTCTTCTTGCATCCACTGAGCCAAAAGGATTCAAATCTGCGGCTAAGAATCCTGCTTGGGTGGCTGCCATGGATGAAGAAATTCAAGCATTACAACAAAATGATACTTGGACTTTGGTTCCTCGCCCTGCCAACACCAACATCGTGGGCTCTAAATGGGTGTTTCGTATTAAATATTTGCCTGATGGATCTGTCGAGCGTTTCAAGGCTCGTCTTGTTGCCAAAGGTTATACTCAGGTTCCTGGTCTTGACTACACTGACACTTTCAGTCCGGTTGTCAAAGCTACCACTGTCCGTGTTGTGCTTTCTATTGCAGTCACAAATAAATGGCCTCTTCTACAACTTGATGTCAAGAATGCTTTTCTCAATGGAACTCTTATTGAACGTGTTCATATGGAACAACCTCCTGGGTATATTGATCCTCGATTTCCCACTCATGTTTGTCTATTAAAGAAAGCTCTCTATGGTTTAAAGCAAGCTCCTCGTGCTTGGTTTCAGCGTTTTAGCTCATTTCTTCTCACACTTGGGTTTTCTTGCAGTCGCGCTGACACGTCCCTTTTTGTCTTTCATCAGCAATCTAACATTATCTATTTGCTTCTTTATGTTGATGACATTATTGTTACCGGCAACAACTCATCTCTTATTGACAGCTTTACTCGCAAGCTTCATTCTGAGTTTGCTACCAAAGATTTGGGTTCTCTCAGTTACTTTCTTGGTCTTGAAGCTTCACCCACTCCTGATGGTCTCTTTATTAGTCAGTTAAAATATGCTCGAGATATTCTTACTCGTGCTCAGTTGCTCGATAGCAAACCAGTTCACACTCCCATGGTTGTTTCTCAACACCTGACTGCTGATGGTTCTCCTTTCTCTGATCCTACTCTCTACAGATCTCTTGTTGGCGCCCTTCAGTACTTGACTATTACACATCCAGATATTGCCTATGCTGTCAATTCTGTCAGTCAATTCTTGCATGCCCCTACTGCAGATCACTTTCTTGCTGTCAAACGTATTCTTCGCTATGTCAAAGGAACACTCCACTTTGGTCTTACCTTTCGTCCATCCAATGTTCCTAGTACGCTAGTCGCTTATTCAGATGCTGACTGGGCTGGTTGTCTCGATACTCGTCGTTCTACATCCGGCTATTCTATTTATCTTGGTAACAATCTGGTTTCTTGGAGTGCCAAAAAGCAACCTACTGTCTCACGCTCCAGCTGTGAATCTGAGTATCGTGCTCTTGCCACAACCGCTGCTGAACTTCTTTGGGTTACGCATCTTTTGCATGACCTCAAGGTCCCTATTTCAAAGCAGCCCTTACTCTTATGTGACAACAAAAGTGCTATTTTTTTTTAGCTCTAATCCCGTTTCTCACAAGCGGGCCAAACATGTTGAACTAGATTATCATTTCCTTCGAGAACTTGTTATCGCTGGCAAACTTCGCACACAATATGTACCCTCTCATCTCCAAGTTGCTGACATCTTCACAAAGAGTATTTCTCGACCTCTCTTTGAATTTTTCAGATCCAAGCTTTACGTTCGTTCAAATCCGACGCTCAGCTTGCGGGGGGGTGTTAAGGATAGTTGACCGTCACTATAAGGCAAATATCTAGATATTTGCCTTACATTACGGGTTACCATATTTGCCCTCTTATTAAAGGCAAATATATTGCATTCATTTATTATTCTTTCCTTTTATTACTATTTCCATAATATTTGTAATTTACCATATTTCTGTATTCTGAAAATAATTATAAATAAGAGAACTCTCACCCCCATTAGGTGTGGTGATTCAGCAAACATTCACAGCTATGAACAAGGTGTATTTGATGCATAGATTGTTCAATCTACAGATGTCTGAAGGTGGACCTGTTGCTGATCATATAAATGAATTCAATATGATCATAAGTCAACTGAGTTCGGTGGAAATTAATTTCGAATATGAAATTAAAGTGTTGATTTTGATGTCATCCTTACCCGAGTCATGGGATACTATTATTGCCGCAATCAACAGGTTATGGAGCCTGCTTCTTATTTATAGCTTGGTCAACGGTTATATCCGGTAAAGCTATATTTGGTAAAGCTGTATCCGGTAAAGCTATATATGGTAAATAGCTATATATAGTAGATGGTTAAATCGGGTAAAACTATATATAGTAAATAGCGGTATATAGTAGATGGTTAAATCTGGTAAAGCTATATATAGTAAACTGAACTATATATATATCCCGTCCGGTAGAGCTTTGGAATGTAATTTCAATTCTCTGTAATTCTCTCTCACTGTACATACGTGAAGTCATCAATATTAAAATTCTTTTAGCCAGAGTTCTCCTTGCACTTTTCTCTATCCTGTTCTTTGTGTTCATCTAACAAGTGGAACAACCTGAATTTCAGGAGGAGGTTGGAGATACGCCCCAAACTAGTGAGGGGACCGTACCACAGCCATTAAGAACAAAAAGACACCTAAGGAAGGCCAAGGCTCGAAGGCTGCTCGATACACCCCCTACTATTCCCTTCTCCGAGGAAGTCCCATCGGGTCCAACCCCGTATACAGCAGTCCTGCTAAACCAGCCGTTAGCTATGCCCACAGCAGAGATGTTTCAGACGTTCATGATTACCTCGATAGAAAATCAGGCTCTGACGAACCAAATGAAACAAACTATGATGACTAATCAGTCAGCAGGGCAAGGGGTCAAAGATTCAGAGACTATGACTGTGGAGTCCTGCTAATTAAGAGATTTCCAGAGGCATAAACCACCTTCCTTTAACGGAGGCAAGGTGGATCCCATTGTCGCTGAGATTTGGCTAGAGGCCATAGAAACGACCTTCCATTTTATGAAATGCCCGCCAAAGTATCAGGTCCATTGTGGGACGTATATGCTAAAAGGAGAGACACACTTATGGTGGAAAGGTGCTCAAAAGACCATTATACCACAAGGAGAATTTATTACCTTGTGCCAATTTAAAGATGTTTATCTCCACAAATATTACCCAATCACTGCCAGAGTGAAAATGCAGACATCATTCCTCGAACTAAAACAAGGAGACAGATTAGTGAAGGAATATGACTTAGAGTTTAATAGGCTGACAAGGTTTTCTCTAGCCTATGTTAGTTCTGATGAGTTGAAGGACGAACGATTTATTGCTGGCCTGAGGGAGGAACTGAGGCGGACTGTGGCATCCCAATCATTCTTCGTCTACGCGAAAGCCCTTCAAGTGGCAACCCTGCTCGTCGCGTCCCGTACCGACAAGCTACAGTTGGTTACCAAAGGATTCCTAAGCGTCATAACATAATTAAGGGCTAAGAAGTTTATTCGTAGTGGTGCAAGTGCATTTCTAGCAAGCATGACCTTAGACAATAGTAACAAACAAATAACCTCATCAGTACACATCGTCAGAGAGTTCGTAGATGTCTTTCCGGAGGATCTACCAGGTTTGCCCCCAGCTATGGAAGTCGATTTTGGGATCGATTTGGAACCAGGAACTGTGCCGATCTCCAAGGCACCTTATAGGATGGCACCTGCAGAACTCAGAGAATTGAAGGAACAATTACAGGAGCTGTTGGGTAAGGGTTTCATCCGACCCACTGTATCACCCTAGGGAGCCCCTGTTCTGTTTTTCAAGAAGAAGAACGAGTCCATGCGGTTGTGTATTGATTACAGGGAACTAAACAAAGTCACCTTAAAGAATAAGTACCCCCTCCCGAGAATTGACGACCTGTTTGATCAGCTATAGAGAGCAACAGTCTTCTCCAAAATTGACTTAAGGTCGAGGTATCATCAGTTGAGGGTCAGAGAAGAGGGTATACCCAAGACAGCCTTCAGAAGTCGTTGTGGACATTACGAGTTTCTCGTTATGTTCTTTGGCCTTACCAATGCACCAACAGTTTTCATGGAACTAATGAACAGGGTGTTTAAGGAATTCTTAGACACTTTTGTCATAGTGTTCATCGACAACATTCTGGTATACTCTAAGTTAGAGGTAGATTATGAAGAACACCTAAGAAAAGTCTTGACAATACTGAGAGCCCAGCAGTTGTATGTCGAGTTCTCCAAGTGCGAGTTTTGGTTGTCTGAAGTAGCATTTCTAGGTTACGTGGTGTGAAGCAAGGGATTACAGTGGACCCAGCTAAGATAGAAGCAGTGATGAGGTGGCCAAAGCCGACCACAATCACGGAGGTGAGGAGTTTTCTGGGGCTAGCTAGATATTATAGAAGATTTGTCCAGAATTTCTCCAAATTTCCTCAACGCTAACTCATCTAACCAAGAAGGGCAAGCCCTTTGCTTGGACTCCTGCCTGTGAAAAGAGTTTCCAGGAACTCAAGAAGAGGTTGGTAACTGTACTAGTCCTTACAGTTCCAGACGGGTCAGGTAATCTCGTGGTGTACAGTGATGCATCAGGGAAAGGTTTAGGGTGTGTTCTCATGCAGAAGGGTAAGGTGATAGCGTATACTTCTTGACAACTGAAGGAATATGAACGAAACTACCCCACGCATGACCTCGGGTTGGTAGCGGTAGTATTTGCTCTAAAAACGTGGCGACATTACCTGTATGGAGAAAAAGTACAAGTCTTCACCGATCATAAGAGCCTCAGTTGGAATTGGTAAAGGATTATGACATAGAGATCCTGTACCATCCAGGCAAAGCCAACATTGTAGCTAATGCATTGAGCAGGAAGGCTGTGCATACTTCTGCGATGATCACCACGTAGGAAAGACTACAAGATGAGATGAAGAGGGCTAGGATAGACGTGGTGGTTAAAGATGGTACTGTTCAGATGGCACAGTTAACCATATAGCCCACCCTACGAAAGAAAATTATCGACGCTCAGAGGTTTGATGAACACCTCAATAAAGTGTGGAGTCAGACTTAGACAGAGAGACCAGCAGGATATTCTATCTCCTCAGATGGGGGCCTGTTATGGCAAAACCGCCTGTGCGTTCCCCGAGATGAGAGAATCTTAAAAGATATTATGATCGAAGCCCATGATACATCTTATACGTTCCACCCTGGAAGTACGAAGATGTATCAGGATCTGAAAAGATACTATTGGTGGTCTGGAATGAAGAGGGACATAGCGGATTTCGTAAGTCGTTGCTTGACCTGCCAGCAGGAGAAGGCCCGGAGGCAGCGCCCAGCAAGATTGCACAGCCCCTGAACGTTCCTCAGTGGAAATGGGAAGTATTCTGTATGGATTTCGTCTCGGGTTTGCCAAAGACAAAGTAGGGTTTCAACGTCATCTGGGTAGTTGTAGATAGACTGACCAAGATGACCCACTTCATTCCAGGAAAGTCCACATATCAAGTGGATCGGTGGGATCCGTTTTATATCAAGGAGATAGTACACCTGCACGGGGTACCAGTGTCCATAGTATCACTGGGACAATGGTTCACCTCTACGTTTTGGAAAAGTCTTCAGAAAGCACTAGGAACTCAGTTGAGGTTTAGTACAACGTTCCATCCTCAAACGGACGGACAGACCGAAAGGCTGAACCAAATCTCAGAGGATATGTTGCGAGCTTGTTCCTTAGATTTCTCTGGGTGCTGGGATGAACATCTGCCTTTAATGGAGTTTGCCTACAATAATAGTTATCAAGCGACGATTCAGATGGCCCCCTTTGAGGCACTGTATGGGCTTAGGTGTCGAACAACAATGTTTTGGAAAGAGGTAGGAACGTAGCAACTATTGGGACCAGAGTTGGTTCAGGTCACCAATGCAGCGGTGTAGAAAATCAAGTAGAGGATACTCACCGCACAAAGCCGACAGAAAAGCTATGAAGATTTGCGTAGAAGGGAGCTCGAATTTAAGGTGGGTGACCCCGTGTTCCTGAAGGTAGCCCCTATGAGGGGGGTGTTGAGGTTCGGAAAAAATGGGAAATTAAGCCCAAGGTTCATAGGCCCCTTCGAGATTCTAGAAAGAGTTGGGGCTGTGGCTTACAGAACTGCCCTGCCATCGAACCTTGCCGCCGTGCACAATGTGTTCCACGTATCCATGTTGCGAAAGTACACTCCAGACCCTACTCATGTAATTGAGCATGAGATGCTTCCTCTTCGGGAAGATCTGCCTTACGAGGAGAAGCTTAGCAGAATTTGGGCTCGAGACACCAGGCGATTGCGCAACAAAGATATTCCCTTGGTAAAGGCCTCATGGGGTAACCACCGTGAAGAAGAGGTAACCTGGGAACGAGAAGAAGACGTGAGGAGAGCTTACCTCGAACACTTCCAAGAGATATTCACTTTCGGGGTTTGTAATGCAAAAAAGAAAAAAAAAAAAGAAAAGAAAAAGAAAAAAGGGGGGGCTAGGTCAACTGAGGGGCACAGTCATTTTGCCCCTCCCGCCCTAATAGGGGTTCAAGGAAAACCCTATCCAATCTCCTACCAGGGGTGTATATGGTCCGGGTTGGGTTGAGTTGGGAGATTTTTTTGACCCAATCCAAAAGTTCGGGTTGGTTGGATTGGTGACCCAACCCAACCCGAAACTTTTCACAACCCAACCCAACCCAACCCTCTATTTTTGGGTTGGGTTCAAGTTGGGTCCGGGTTGGGTTGTCAAATTTTTTTTTTAAAGTTTTATTTATCTATCTTTATAATTATTTGGATACAAGTCTCCCTGTTTTAAAAGTTTTATTTTTTTTTTAAAATGTCTTAATACATTTTATATATTTTATTTGGCTCAGGTCAACCCAAAGGTTTTGCCTATGAACCCGAAACCAAACCGATTTAGTTTGAGTTCAGAAAAATGAACCCAACCCTATCCGAAATGTTAATCCAACCCAACCCAACACTTATAGTTCGGGTTGGGTTGGTCCGGGTTGTCGAGTTGCCGGGTTGAATGTACACCCTTATCTCTTGCAAAAGAAAAGGAGAGTTAGAGAGAAAATTTAGTGGAATCAGCCGCAAAATTCATCGGACCACCGTTGGAATCCACCTTCAGATGAGACTTGCACAAGGACTGAGAGGCTAGCGAGGCCGACCCATCAAGATCGAAGAACAATTCGCGAGGTAAGATTTTGAACGACATTTCTCAGATCTGAGCTTCTTATGTGAATCGAGTCCTAAAATGTTGAAATATTCACCTAGGAACAACTCTACGCACGATCTGTAAAGAAGTTGGCTGAGATCTCAACCCGAAGGCAGAGATTCGAGAATCGTCCGAGAACGGTAAGTGAACTTCTGACACTCTTAACTTATCCGGTAGTCAAGCAAAAAATTATAAAAAAAATACCAGAACGTAGCCCGTAACACGATCTAGAACTTTGCCGAAGAAACCATATCGATCCGAACTACAAATTGAAAGATATGAAAATTAAAAAATGGGACTCTGTGTTACAGATTGTATTGGAAAGAGATGAAAAAAAAAAAGTCGGCCGGCGAGTGGCGGAGGGCGGCGTGACAAGTGCCGGACACTTGTCGACCATTGGCTGGAGAAACGCAGCTCCAGCGAGATGACAACACGTGTCTCCTGCAAAGCCCGAGCCGAACTGGACCGACCGACCCGCGACTACGCAGAAGCTGCCGCGCGTGGTAGGCGTGCGTGCAGCCTGCGACTGGCGCACTCCCACGTGCGTGGCAGCGTACTGTCGGCATGTGAGTACGCGTGAAACGGTCGTTTGGCTCGTTTGCCCGATTTTGTTCTGGCTCTAGTTATAATACTGTTTTTATGTGAATAGGGACCTAATTCAAGGAAATCAGTATTTTTAGACACCTTACGGGCAAAGAAACGCTAGCTAAAAGGCACGCGTCAACCAGGTAAGTCACCACCCGATATTTAGGAAGAAATACTTGTAGGATTCGCTTGGATTGCATGCATGCTAGTAACTTTGCCTTAGATTAGCTCTCCATGAATGAGATTAGTCAGATTAATTGTTATGAGTGTATTGGGTGAATTATCTGAGTGTTGCATGTATGCTTTAAGCTTCCGTCGTACGTATGCATGCGTTTAATTTATGTTGGAATTGTGTATTCTGCGTTCCAAGAGCTTGATGGATGAGTTCGCCCCATTCAGCGCAAACTTCATGTTCTGGGTGCTTAATGGAGGCCATCGCCCCGTTGAGCTGGCGTGCCTAGTTTGCATGAATAATATATTATGATGTTAGAAGACGGTTGCATGCACACTCTGTTAATTACTAGGGCTAATTTCTATGATAAGCCTAGGGAATTACTGTTAGGAGCGATAAGTCGCTCTAGCTAGACTTAACCTTCCCCAAGGAACTTAGCGGGTTACCACGACAATAAGGTACCTCAGGAGTGTTCATAGATTGCTAGGGTGAGAACAGTATCTATAGCTTCGTGGGAGGACCAAGGGTTCGTGACCAGTCCCTACTACTCTTAGCCATTTCGCATGGGAAATGTGTCCCTACATCGTACAGCCCATTAGTTGCATGGGAATGGGTTGGGTCGCGCCCCCCATAGGGGGATTATATGGGCTCAAGGGTATTCAGCACACCCCTAGGCTAGATACCATGTAGTCCCAGATACCCATGTAGAGGTAGCTCCTTATAGAGAGATACCGACCATATCAGCTTGGTGTAAGGAACCCCTAGGTGTCTAATGAAAGGACGATGAACCGGTGAAACCCAAGGGGTAAGCTCCAAGGGACTAAGATTAGAACCAGATGTCCTAGAACTTAATTAGGAAATCGTGGGAACCTGTTAAATTAGGATGCGAAGAGAACCTACAAGTAGGTGCCTTACTGATTATAATTTTTATACTCATCCTTGCTATGTTTTCCTTTTTCAGGAGCGCGAAACGTCGGTCAAGGGCAGGCGTGATGGAGACGGAGATTGTCACAGAGGAATGGGTTGTCCCGGGGCGTCAGTCCAGTCTTTATGTTGTATTTGCATTCTTTCAAAATTTATTTCCAAACTGTTAAGTGTTCTGTTTGTTGTTGTTGAAGAACTTTATTAGAATTAAAGGATTTTCTCTATTTCATATTTAAATCACTTTGTGCATCCGTGTGTTGTCTTTAGTCACGGTCCATAGTAAAATATTGGGTCGTGACAAATTTGGGCCCCGAGGGGGGTGGATTGTGATGTCCAACATTAGTTGGGGAGGAGAACAAACCACCATTTATAAGGGTGTGGAAACCTTCCCCTAGCAGACGCGTTTTAAAGCCTTGAGGGGAAGCCCGAAAGGGAAAGCCCAAAGAGAACAATATCTGCTGGCGGTGGATCTGGGTCGTTACACCTCTGAATCTCCTTAGTCTCAGTGGGTGATCCTATAAGCAGCCATATTTAGCAGAGTTTCTTTGGACACGAAGTCAATTTGGTGTTCAATCCCTCTTAAGAAGGGTAACCCCGTACATGCATCTTCATGTAGAAACATGTCATTGAATTCGTGCAAAAGAGACTTAAAAGCACTTGGTAAAGCATCATCAGTTTTTAGTTCTATGGCTAAACATATTCCTTTGCACATAAGTACAAATTTTGGTTATGGAGCGAACACAACCCCATTCTCCTTTCTTATAACCAAACTCATATATATATATATATATATATATTTTTTTTTTTCATTCTTGGTTTTCACTCATCCTTTACCCCTCATTTTTTCTCTCTTTTTCTTCGTATTCTTTTCTTTTCTTCTCTAATTTCAATTGGTCACAATGTTCTTCATATGGAGACAATAGAATTAAAGTAAATTTCTTTCCACACAAAGTAAAAGTATACTTGTTCGTCAAACCAGCAAATGTTACCTTTCTATCACATTGCCCAGGTCGGCTAAACAAGATGTCCCCTGCATGCATTGGTACGACATCACAAAAGACTTCATCTTTATATCTTCCCAAAGTAAATGAAATAAGAGCTTCGGAGTTCACCTTAAGTTCTTCTTTGATTGTCAACCATTGAAGTTTGTAGGTTTTTGATGGGGATGGACAGAAAGTCGAAGTCAACCATCAAATATTACCTTTCTTTCATATTGCCAAAGTCAGGCAAACAAGATGTCCCCCGCATGCATTGGTACGACATCACAAAAGACTTCATCTTTATATCTTCCCAAAGTAAAAGAAATAAGAGCTTTGGAGTTCACCTAAAGTTCTTTTTTGTTTGTCAACCATTGAAATTTGTAGGTTTTGGATAGGGATGGATAGAAAGTTGAAGTCAACCATCAAATGTTACCTTTCTATCATATTACCAAAGTCGGCCAAACAAGATGTCCCCCGCATACACTGGTACAAAATCACAAAAGACTTCATCTTTATATCTTCCAAAAGTAAAAGAAATAAGAGTTGGGAATTCACCTTAAGTTCTTTTTTTTGTCAACCATTGAAGTTTGTAAGTTTTGGATGGGGATAAACAGAATGTTTTAATAGTTTTCTAAGGAAACCACTTACCACATTTGTTCAACTTCCACTATCAATCACCAAGCTGGATGAATTTTCTTTGATCAATCATCTTGTGTGGTGTGGAACAATTTTTCCCTTTCATCTTCAAATTTCTCTTCCTTGATATGGTGGTGGATTTCTATTAACAAGACTAGCAATTTCTCGATTCAAATCTCCAAAGAATCTAGACATAGTATCTTCTTTTTCTATAATGTTTGCTCTTTCCATCATAATCTCCATCTCTTGATAATATTCAGCAAAACTTTTTGTTCCTTGCCTCAAACCTTGCAATTTAGTTTTCAAATTTCTTTCATAAGGTTTTGGAACATACTTTTTCTCATGGCTTCTTTTAAGTTCTTCCCAAGTTTCTATTGGATTCTCTTCTTTTCTCTTCTCTCGGATTTGAGATGTTGGTATCAATCACCGACATGATTGGTGAATTTAGCAATAGCAAGTCTCATCTTCTTATTTTCACTAAATGTGTTGCAATCAAACACATGCTCTATTTTTCTTTCTTATTGCAAGTATGCCTCAAAATCTGCATTCCACAAAAGAGTGGGATTTTGAGTTTAACTCCCCTCTCTCTTTCCATCCTTTTAGGTTGAATAACATTTGCATGGTTATTTCTTCCTCTCCCTCTTCCTTCAACTTGTCTTTCTTGTACAATTATACCGTCATCTTCTTGTAATGCTCATTGTCTTTGTTGTTGCACCCTTCTTTCTTGTCTATCTTTCATCATCATTTACATCGTACCTTAAATTGCTTGAAGAATAGTTGTATTAAGATCAGGCTCCATTATGTGACATTTTGTAATCAGTAATATGGACCTCTCCACACTTCTTACAAAAATTTCACTCAAGGACACTCGTGTTGAACACTCAAAGATAGGCTTTTCAACGATCAACTCTCACAAGCTAAACTCGTGTTTAACACTCAAAGGAAAGCTTTTCAACGATCAACTCTCACAAGCTAAGACTAGTATCTCAAGAATCAAGAACTTGAAATTTTTTCACAAAATAAAATTAATGATAACGGGATACTTTTTTTTTTTTTTTTTGATAATTTGAGAGAGACTAAAAAAATTTATTGAAAAAAAAACGCAAAGTAAAGATATTTCACCTCTAGAGTCGGCCAAAGAACGTCGATCAAATGCTCTGATACCAAATGATAAGCACCAACAATGTTGGATTTTTGCAAAGCTAGAGGCTCTTCTAGTATGCTTCTAAACTTTCACAAAGAAAACTAACTTAACGAATTGATTCCAACAAAGCGCGGGTTAGAAGATGAATAACTCTTAGATCGAACTTGAAATCTATGGTGGTCGATTAAATTCCAAGACAACTCACTCCAGAATTAGTTTGATCAAAACTAATCCAATAAATCAATTTAAACATCAAACCTGCAAGGTTTGAAAAAGAATAACACAAAAAAGGTTTCAAGAAAACACAAAGTTTTTGTTTTTGTTTTTTTTTTTTTTTTTTTTTTTTTTTTTTTTTTTTTTATTTTTATTTTTTTCAACAATCTCAATCATGAATATTACATGTCTTTCAATAGGCCAAAAAGATAACCCAAACATGATGTAGTTCAACTACCCAGTACAAACTATAAACTAACAATAAAAGCTAATAAATACCAATTGAAATAAGTAATACATGACATAAATGAGGTTGGGCTGAGGCATGATTTGAGTTTCAATTGGGTTGGATTTTCGTTCGGGTTGCAAGTCCGGAGATCGGGTCGAGTTCGTCTTCTTTGCCCGTTTAATAGAGGAACTCCAGCGATCTCTCTCTCTCTCCTCGAAAACGTCTGTTTGACGTTCGTTTTTTTCGGTTTTCTTTTAGTTTCACGTCTTCTCTCCTCCCTATTCCCGTTTCTCGTGTTTGTTTGACTCGTAAAGGTCTAAACCTCCCAGATCTGAGAAGATCCAAAAAACTGATGTTCTATCTTCCTTTCTTGACAGTGTACGACGTGTAAGCAACGCCAAATCTATCTCTGGTGTGTGTAAAGGTCTCTGAAATTTTTTTGTGGCATAAATCAAAGGTTTTGACATAGATTTTGCAAGGTTTGGCTTCGTCGGAGCTTCGTCGGCTTTCTCTCTGTCTTTCTTGTTTTCTCACTGTCTTCCTATCGTCGTTTGAGATGGCTGAAGGTCAGGTTCATGTGGTTGGTGATCCGAGGGGCAGGCGTGGTGATCGTGGTCGTGTGGGAGTGGAAACTTCGACGAACGCTGAAGTTTTCGGGTTGCGCCGGCAACTGCGGTCCCGCTGAACCTTTTTTTTGTTTTTTTGTTTTTAATATCTGATCCGTTATAAAATGACCTAACGTTTCATGGAAATGACCACTGTTAAACGTAGAAGAGGTCATATTTATACATAGTAAGATAATCTACTGATTTCTTTGTTTGTTACCATGGATCAAAAGAATCTACTGATTTCCCGATTTGTTATCATGAATCAAGGCCTACTATGTAATCCTCATTGTACACATCTATAAATACATGAGGTCGTGACCCGTATAAGTTACAGTGTCATTCAACCTAACATGGTATTAGAGTCAAGGTTTATTCATTAACAATGTCTACCATATTTTCTTCCTCCCCCCATCCACTATCTCCAATATGATCTCATCTACCATGGTATCGACCTTTGGCCCAATCCCTCTCCCCCACGCTGTCACAATCTGTCTCACCAAAAAACTTCATCATATGGTGCGCCCAGCTCCTCCCCTACGTATGTTGTACAGGCTACCTCGATGACACCATTGCTGCACTTGCCAGGCTGGTCCCTTCCTTAACCGCTGCTGGTGTTTACCTGATCTCTAATCCGGCCTACGATCGGTGGTATGATCAGGATCAATAGGTCCGTAGCGGCCTTCTCTTCTAAGGAGATTCTTCACGATGTGGTTGTCGCTACTACGTCCAAGGAGGCGTGGGATGTTATTTTTCAACCATCGGCAACGGAAATCCCATTTCACAATTGGTGTGAGAGTCGTCTGACGGGAAGAGAGAGGAAAGTTGTTGGAAGAAAATAAAAATGCTTAAAAATAACAGAGAGAGAGAGAGAGTTGCAATTTGACCTTTGCTTAGAAAGAGGTGATTATATCTTTCTAAACAGATTCACCTATTTAAATAATTAACTTATCCTAAAAAGGGCCGAGAGTGACCAACTAAATGTGCCACTTCCTTCAAATGGCCACCTAAAAGGTTGGTAATCCATTCGACATATTTGTCAAATGGTCAAAGGAAGATATTCAATCAACTAATGGAAACGTGTAAAGCTAAATAAGGAAACCTCAGTAACATGGGATACCCTTCAGCGGATTCTTTTGTCGTCAACTCGTGCTCACACAGTTTAGATCCGTATTGAGCTCGGCACGTCCAAGAAATGTAATCTGTCAGCTGCAGATTATTTCTGCAAGCCAAAGGGTTGGCCTTAGCCCTAACTATAATCCCTTCGTCACCTCGACCAATACCAAAAGTGAAAGCCCTCACACTTGATGATGTATTTGCACATCTAATGGGTTTGAAGCTCGTTAACTACAACACCAGGCTGAACTTTAGTTAAATTCTTGATCTTTGGTCAATTATGTCAGTCGTGGTTGTCAGTAGATGAATCGTGGGCGTAGGGATGGTGGTCGCAACCGTTCTCGAGGTGGCACGCCTTCTCGTCCTGCTGATGATCGTCGTGACCCTTCTGCTTATCCTTCCTACCAGATCTACGTGTCGTTCGCTACTTGCATAGGATGGATGAGTCCTATCAAGATGAATCTCCTTCTGCGGCAGTGGTGGCTACTTCCTCTTACAAGATTGATCCAAATTGGTAGAACGACACAGGCACCTCTGATCATATCATCAATGACCTGGATCGTCTCTCTGTGCGTGAATGCTATCATGTTGGTGAACAAGTTGAAGTCTGCAATGAAGCAGGTTTGCGTATTTTGCATACTAGTCATTCTTCAGTTAATATTGCTGCTCGTCCTTTTGAATTGCATAATATTTTGCATGTGCCTGAAAGTTCCAAACATCTTCTTTCCATCCATAAATTTTCTCGTGATAATGACGTATTCTTTGAATACCATCCTTGGCATTTTTCTATTAAAGATCAACGATCGAGGAAAAGTCTTCTATACGGGAGGTGTGAGTCTGGTTTCTATTCTATTAAGCCATCTAATGTCGATGATCTCAAGCATGCCTTAGAGCAGATTTACTACACACACCCAATGGCATGCATGTCTTGGACATCCTTCATCTCAAGTAGTAAAGTCAATTTTGCGTCTCAATAATATTTCGAGTGCTAGTGAGTCGCCTTTGCCAGTTTGTAATGCGTGTCACTTAGCAAAAAGTAATCAATTATCATATACTAGTTCTTTTCATAGGTCTTCGTCACCTTTAAAACTAATTTTTTTCGGATGTTTGGGTACGCACCTCCATCTGTTGGGGGACCTTAAATATTATATCAGTTTCATTGATGATTTCAGTAAATTTTCGTGCATCTATTTGATGCATGATTGTACAAAAGCTGTAACGACCCGGGAAAGAAAAAATATATATATATATATAATAAATAAATAAATGAAAAAAAAAACCCAGTCGGGTTTTCCGGCGACCGCCGAGTTTCGCGGAACCCACGCGAAACGACGGCCACAGCACGCCCACCCTCAGCCCAGCATCTTCAGAACACCTGCAAAGGGAGAAAAGAGAGAAAATTTCGAGAGAGAGAGAGAGATTTTGGACAAACGTCGGCAAGTGTCCAGTTTCTCCGACGAGTCCTCAAACCGACACCAAACGACCTGTTACTACCATAAGAGAGATCCCTAACAAAAGTACAATAACTTAGGGTGCGTTTTGTGTTATTTCGTAAGCGTCGTCGTCGGTAACCGAGGTCGGAAAATTAGGTTTCTTAATCGATTCTTAGATCTATGGCTTTTAGGAGCTTTTAGGCCGCAAAACTCCCAAAAAGGAAAGAAGGACGACGAACAAAGAGAAAAAGGGAAGGAAGAGGACCGAAATCGGCAACGGAAACGCCACGGGAAGGAGAGAGAAAGCTCGCCAGAAAATCGGCCAAAGTCGGGTAAGGAAGACGAGATCCACGGATCCGGGTCAACCCGAACCCAGAACCCGGGAGAGCCAGCCCGTTCCTCCCTTGGCCTCTACCTTCGACCCAGCCCAACTACAGCGGCCCAAACCTCAAACCGGCCCAGAAGCTACGGTTCAGTTGAACCAACCCAGACTAGACCCACAGTCCAATTGAGCTGGCCTGCAAACCAAACACTTGCGGCCCAGCCCAGTAAGCCGAGGCCCAACGTTTAGCCTTGGCCAAGTATCCTTCCACAGCCCGCGACCCGAACCACAACCCGAACCGGACTGCGACCCGCGCTTCGACCCGACACTACCGCCCGACGTGGCTTTCTCTGCTGCTGCCATGTGTCACACAGCGGCGCAGCAGTCCCTCGGCTCGGCTCGACGCTAACGGCTCGAGCTCCCTTCGGTGACGCTCCGGCGGCTCCAGCGGCTGTTCGGCTCAGCTCACCTATTTTTAGCCCGGTTTCCACTGTTTCGACCCTCCCGGATCTGTTTTCGGCCCCGATTAAGGTATCTGAGGCTATTTTAGAGCCGTATTTCACATTTATTAAATTATAGGTAAATTAATTGTGAAATACTAATGGAAAGTGGTGAACGGTGTGATAGGAAACAAACCCCGGCAACGTAGGAAGCAGCTCTCACGGAACGGGAGCTTACGTTTAGCTATTTAAGGAGTACTTTGGCCAAGGCCAACCAAGTAAGTGGTCTTACTATAGGATAGGCTAAATAAATTATATGATGCTTGATGATATGTGCTAGTATATACATATTTTGTTGAGTGACGCTTGATATGTTTGACGCACGTTGTGGCATTATGATGAGCATGATGATTGCATGATTTTTACCTTAATATGATGATGTGTTCCATATTGAGCATGCTAGATGATGATGAGTGCCATATTGCATCATGTCGTTAAATCGACGTAGGACACAACCCTAAGAGCATGAAAATGATATTAATATAAATATCCACGAGTATGCGTTACCTAGAGTAACAAAGAGATGAGACTAGAGGGTTGTGTCAGAAGAGACATTACGATGGATTTAGAGGGACCTCAGCATTTTGTATGTTCATAAGCATAGGGCTACTTCCCCTAGAGATGATGAGTGCGGACGCGCACCTTATGATGAGCGCGAATGCGCACAGGTGCGAAAGCACATAGATGAGGGTGTTCATGAGGCGCATGACACTATGGGGTTCCGCTGACCTCCGGACCTCGCTACAGATTAGCTTGACTAGAAGGTCCAGGGGGTGTGCGAGCGCCCTGGGGACTCACACTCGCACGTGTGAGTCGTGTGTAGGAAAGTACTACACATCCAAAATGGGTCTGCTGAACGCAAGCACCATCGTATTGTTGAAACTTGCCGAGCCCTTCTGGCTCATGCTGATGTACCTATTAAATTTTAAGATGACGCGTTTCTTACAGCCACATATCTCATCAATCATCTTTCTACTCGTTTCATCGATAACAAATGCCCCTTAGAGCGTCTTTTTCTTACCTCAACAAATTATTGCTTGTCAAAGTTTTTGGGTGTGCTTGTTGACTTCATCTTCACCCTTATAACAAACAAAAGCTCTTTTTTTTGATCCAAGGAATGTGTCTTTCTAGGCTACAGTTCTTTACATAAAGGGTATAAGTGTCTTGACACCAATTCTAGTCGTGTCTATATTTCTAGAGACATCATATTTGATGAGAATTTTTTTTCATTCAAGAAAGCCCCACCTAGTTCTTCCCCAACCTTGCAACCGACGCACAATGCCCCTGATTTGTGCACCTTTCATTTGGCTAACAGTAGTGCTAATTTGGAGAATGATCATATGCATATATGTGTGCCTACTAACTCTTTGGATGTAGAAAATCTGGTGCTTACATTAGCTTTGGAATTGCCACCACAATCCTCTATGTCGCTGCGGCGCGAATACGCGTCGGTTGTTCTATCAATGATTGGGGCCTCGAATCCTCCGCCAGCAGATGAAATTGCGCAATGCCCAGTCAGATCCTTGGTTGCTCGTAGACCGACTGCTGTAGCAACGATTGCTCCCCTTGCAACGGCTGGTACGGCTATCCCCTCAGTTGTGGATCCTCCACCTACTACCCATCCATACGGTACTCGATTTAAGCACAATATCAAGCAACTCAAGGTACGTACAGATGAAACAATAACATATTTTTGTGGTTCGATTTTCTGCCTCTGAACCTACTTCACATATTTTTGCTATGGAGCATCCCCTCTGACATCAGGCAATGAATGTTTAATTTCAGTCACTTCTAAAAAATAAGACATGACACTTAGTTTCTTCTCGTGTTGGCTTTGACGTTATTGATTGGAAATGAGTTTTCAAACTCAATCAAAAGCCAGATGGCTCTATTGATCGCTACAAAGCAAACCTGGTTGCTAAATGGTTTAAACAACGGTATGCGTTGATTATGATGATACCTTTAGTCCAGTTGTTAAGCCCACTACCATTTGGCTCTTATTATCTCTTGCAATTTCTCGTGCTTGGGCTATTCGGCAGATTGATATTCAAAATGCTTTTCTTCATAGCTTTCTTAATGAAGGTGTTTATATGAAGCAGCCCCTAGATTTGTGGATATACAACATCCTGGTTATCTTTGCAAGCTAGATAAGTAGCTTCATGGCCTCAAACAATTTCCGCATGCCTGGTTTTCTCGCCTTAGCTCAAAACTATTACAGTTGGATTTTATACCTTCGAAGGCTGATGTCTCGCTTTTCATTTTTAACAAGATGGGCATTCAAATGTATATCCTCATCTATGTTAATGACATTATTATGATCAACTCATCTTCTACGGCTACTGAGAAACTTCTTACACAACTTCGGGATGATTTTATCATAAAGGATCTTGGCACTTTGAGTTATTTTCTTGGGATTGAGGTCTGCCATACTCCTAATGGACTTGTTCTGACACAACATAAATACGTTCAAGATTTATTGTCCAGAACCAATATGCTCACCTCCAAAGGTGTCCACACCTATGCTTCCTAGTGAGAAGTTGTTGTTGGATGGTGGTGAAAAGCTCTCGCCTCAGGATACTACTCGCTATCGGAGTGTCGTTGATGCTCTCCAATATTTGTCTCTGACACATCCTGATATATCCTTCTGTGTCAACAGAGTGTGCCAGTTCATGTCCTCCTCGACTTCTGTACATTGGGCGGTGCTTGTGAGATAAGGCAGGACATTGGGCAACTTCTGTTCCTTTCGTAGGTGAACCCAAACCCAGACACCTTGTTTAAAAATCAATTTCTTTCTTCCTCGATTCTTGCAAGTGACTAGTTTTTTATTTTTGTTTTCAATTCTTTCTTTTATGTATTTGTGATTTATTTTTAATGTATTCAGCTCTTGAAGAAGTTGCATTATTAGCAAACATATTAGGTGGCAAAGGTGATAAATCTAGAGGAGCTAAAGGATTAAATCCATACACAACCTCAAAAGGTGAACAATGAGTGGTGGTATGTAAAGACAATGTGTTGTGTCTAGACTTGGTCACCTTACATTTAAGCCAATTAAAATGTTTCCACAACATGCTATATGTTTTAAATTCTCCAAAATGTCCCATAAGTCCTCCCCCGTGAGCCTCCTTAAGTAACTCTCGAATAGAACACTTAGGAATACAAAGTTTACCCTTCCTAAAAAGCACATCGAACACAATATGATCTTGTACATGTTACCCATCTAAACATTGCATCACATCATAAAATTCAGATTTCACAACTTTTTGTACATTTCAATCATGTGTTTAAAATTAAGAATTATTGCAGTAAGGGAAGGAAATAAAGCATACCTTCTTGATAATTGATAACTATCTAAAACTAGAGTCATGTCAAGTCTTTTTGTAGTTAATATTGCACTCTTATTCACCATTTTTCTCATTTATTACCCCATTTATTCTACTTAGTGAGCATGAAATCGTTTATTGCGGTCCAACATGAAAAAAATATGATTTGGCATAAATCGATCTTAATTGTATATTTAATTGAGTTATGTGGTAAAATTTCAGACATTTATGCTAAACCATGTGGGAGTAGCAAATTTGGAAACAAATGGGGGATGACAAGGAAATTTTAAATCTACGTCAGCAGTCCAAGTGGGCCATTGACTACCCAATGAGGAACATCCTATGTGGACTACTTATTTCTTTTCAGCCCTAAAGGGGGAATCCATGCTCAATATAAAAGGAAAAGGAAGACCAAGAGGAGGGAGAGCCACATTTTTTGAGAGAAAAATCAAATTGCATAGCAGCAGCCTATGCTGCAGTGAACTAAACTTAATAGGGGAGGCGAGAGAGTTTTATATAGTTTAAGTATGTTGACGGTATGATTTTAGTTTATTAAAGAGTTGTTGTTAATGATTTACATGTATGTTTAATTAGCTACTTTACATACATAGTTGTTCTCTTATTCGGGAGAAGAGAGGAAGTAATGAAATCGTCTTTAATACTCTAGTTCCAAAGCAAGGAGACTTAAAGGGTAATAGAAGGGTTAGGAATAATTTTTCTCCTAGAGCCTTGTTAATAGAAATTACAACGATTACAACGATTATGGAAATAATCACCATTCATGACTCTCGGAAGTGGGCTTGAGAGCCTATTAAAAGGAACTAAAATCTACCACAAAACTCAACAACTTATCTTATTTAATCTCTCTTAGCCGAACCTTCCTCATTATAGTTGATTTTCTTATCATTTTCTGTTTTACGACAGTAGTGACACTCTGTTTTAGTTTTGTTTAAATAGTTAAAATCTCCAACACCCATTTGAATGTTACCCAAAAACTCACTTAATTTTCAGCAATAAAATTAACCAAAAAGATAGGTTCCCTATGGAATCGATAATTTACTTATTACTTGCTACTTGTGATAGTGTATACTTGCACTTATTCTTGTGAATTTTACATCATTTTATGATATACATCCACAAGCCATCAATAATGCATTTGCGACCACATTATCCTTTCCGTTTCTGTAATGGATTACATAAGGAAATGTCTCAATGAATTTCACCCATTTAGCATATCTCCTATTTAGTTTTGTTTGAGTTTTGAGGAGCTTCAAGCTTTCATGATCCGTATGGATAACAAACTCTTCTCCTATTTAGGTTTGTTTGGCTTTTGAGGTGCTTCAAGCTTTCATGATCCGTATGGATAACAAACTCTTTTGACACAAATAATGTTGTCAAACTTGCATAGCCCTCACAAGTGATTGTAACTCTTTGTCATAAGCTAGACAATTGAGTTGTGCTCCACTAAGGTTTTCACTAAAGAACATGATTGACCTTTTTTCCTAAACAGCTCCCACTAGCTTCACATGCAATTTCAAAAGAATTATCAAAGTTAGGTAAAACAAGACATGTTACATTGGTTAATTTATCTTTTAGTTCATTGAATGCATTCTCTTGTTTTTCATTCCATTCAAATTTCATATGCTTTTTAACAAGTTCATTTAATGGTGATGATACGCTATTGAAATTCTTAATGAATCTCCTATAGAAACTAGCCAAATCGTGAAAAGATCTTACCTCAATTTGTGGGTGTTGGCCATTCTTTCCAGCTCGGTGGTGACAGGTACTTTACCTATTTATAGCTACTTCTCTTATTTTATATTCGATTCGGGCTCAACGCATTCCTTTGATATCGTGTTCGTTAAGCCCGAATTCAAGTAGAGCCTTTAGGTTATGAGGTTTTGGTCTCTACACCTTCAGGAGCCATTGATGACTCGTGAAAAGGTGAAATGAGATAAAGTAGAAGTATCTGGCTAACCATTAGAGATGTTGTTAATGGTGCTAGATATCTATGATTATGACATTATTTCGGGCATGGATTGGCTATATGTTCATCATGCCAGTATCGATTGTTATAAGAAGGAGATAGTTTCACCTCCTGATGGGAAAGAGCTTCCGGTTTCAGGTTACGAAGCCGGGAAGTGTTTCCAAGACAATAATTGCTCTAAAGGCTAGAAAGTTGATTAGGCATGATGTTGTGGCGTTCCTGGCTAGTGTGGGAAAAATGAGACGAGTTGATACAGATGTATCAGTTGTACCTGTAGTGAATGAGTTCCTGGATGTCTTCCTGGATGAGATGCCTGGTTTGCCACCAGAGCGGGAAGTCAACCTTGACATTGAACTTGAANATAGGTTGGGTTCGACCAACTACAGTTACTGAGGTGAGAAGTTTTCTGGGTTTAGCCGGATATTACAAGCGCTTTATTAAATACTTTGCAAGGATTACTGCACCACTGACGCAGTTAACCCGAAAAGGGAAGAAATTTGATTGGAGTCGAGCTTGTGAAAGTAGTTTTCAGGAACTCAAGGAAAGATTAGCGTCAGAAGAAATTTGATTGGAGTCGAGCTTGTGAAAGTAGTTTTCAGGAACTCAAGGAAAGATTAGCGTCAGCCCAAATTTGATTGGAGTCGAGCTTGTGAAAGTAGTTTTCAGGAACTCAAGGAAAGATTAGCGTCAGCCCCAGTGCTTATTGTACCTAACGGTACTGGGAACCTAGTAATTTATAGTGATGCCTCTAAGCATGGGTTGGGATGCGTACTTATGCAAAACGGGAGAGTTATTGCTTATGCCTCTCGGCAATTAAAGGATTATGAACGCAATTACCCAACTCATGATTTAGAATTAGCTGCTGTGGTGTTTGCTCTGAAGATATGGAGCATTATCTGTATGGTGAGAGGATACAAGTATATACGGATCATAAGAGTCTTAAATATCTGTTCACCCAGAAAGAGCTCAACATGAGGCAACGTCGGTGGTTGGAGTTGGTAAAAGATTATGATGTGGAGATCCTACATCATCCTGGTAAAGCTAATGTGGTAGCTGATGCCTTGAGTCGTAAGACAGCTCACTCATCTGCAATGCTAATGAGACAACACAACATTCAGATGGAGTTTGAACGAGCCCAGATAGCTGTCTTGGTCAGGAAAGCGGCAGCTCAGCTAGCTCTTATGACTATTTGTCCGACGTTGCGGGAACAAATTATTCGGGGTCAGCAAAGGGACCCTTATTTTTCAAAAGTTGTGAGGCAACTTGAGACTGAACAAATCAAGGATTTCTGGGTAACGGGGGATGGATGTTGGAAGTGGCAGAACCGAACTTGTGTGCCAAATGATGTAGAGATCAAGAGGAAGATTCTATCTGAGGCGCATGAGTCACCCTATACTGTTCATCCAGGTGCCACAAAGATGTATCAGGATTTGAAAACATGCTTTTGGTGGCCTGGGATGAAGAAAGATGTTGCTGAATGTGTGAGTAGGTGTTTAACTTGTCAACAAGTTAAGGCACCTACACAGAAACCAGCTGGATTATTGCAACCTTTAAATGTGCCTCAGTGGAAGTGGGAAGAAGTGACTATGGATTTCATTACAGGACTACCTAGAACCCAGTTAGGGTTTACAGTGATATGGGTCGTTGTGGATAGATTAACTAAGACAGCCCATTTTATACCGGGTAAGTCTATATATTCGGTTGACAAGTGGGCACAATTGTATTTAAAGGAGATTGTAAGGTTGCATGGTGTACCAGTTTCTGTTGTGTCAAATAGGGATACGCGGTTTACTTCTCGATTCTGGAAGAGTCTTCAGGAAGCCCTTGGTATACAACTGAAGTTTAGGATAACGTTTCATCCTCAAACAGAGGGACATACTGAGAGATTAAATCAAATTCTTGAGGACATGTGTACATGATTTTGCTGGCGGTTGGGACACCTACCTATATCTGGTTAAATTTGCCTATAACAATAGTTCTCAGGCAACCATTCCGATGATTCTTTTTAGACATGTTATGGATGGAGGTGTCGAACTTCGATTTATTGAAATGAGGTAGATAGAAAATAGTAGTTGGATCCAAACTTGTTACGAATGGCCAATGAGGCGATACAGAAGATTAGGAAAAGAATTCTGATCGTTCAAAGTCGTCAGAAGAGTTATGCTGATGTTAGAAGGAAGGACCTAGAGTTTGACATGGGGGACCACGTGTTCCTGAAGATTGCACCTATTCCTTAGAGTTTGATATGGTAAGAGGGGAGAACTTAGCCAATGTTTTATTGGACCTTCGTGATTCTCGAAAGAGTTGGGCTAGTAGCCTACACACTAGCATTGTCACTAGCATTAGAGGCTGTACATAATGCTTTTTATGTTTTGATGTTCAGTAAATATATTGAAGATCCTATGTATGTTCTTCGTTATAAAGATTTACCGTAGAAGAGAATCTAAGCTACGGAGGACAGACTATTAAGATTTTGACACGGGAGATGAGATTTTTGCGCAGTAGAGACATTACCTCCATTAAAGTTTTATGAAAGAAGCAATAATTTTTGGAAAGCTACTCGGGAACAAGAAAACGATTTAAAACTCGAATATTGACATTTGTTCCTAGAGTTAGGAACTTTCGAGGACGAAAGTTTTTAAAAGGAGGGTAGAATTGTAATAACCCGAAAATAATAAATAAATTAATTAATTAAAATAAAAATAAATAAATAAATAATAATAATAATAAATAAATAAATTTAAAAAAAAAAAAAAAAATCGACGGAAACGAAGCAGCTGCGTCAAGCAGCTGCTGTAAAGGAGGAAGAGGGGCGACGGACGCGTAGCTGGAGGCGTGGGATGGATGAGTGGATGATTAGGGGATGTGGAAGTGTATTAGAGCTTGATTAGGCTTTAAAAAGGGAAGAAAAACGAAGAATGGAGATGGAGAGAAACCCAGAAAACAGAGGAAGAAATTTTTGGAGAATTCGAGTTTTTGGTTGCTTAAAATTGGATATCAATCGAGGGTAAAGGAAGAGGGGTTGTTGCTGAGGAATGTTTTGAGGAAAGGATACGGCCCCGAGCTGAATCGGACGGTAATTCGAAGGTAACGAAAAAAACCCATATCACCGAACCTTTAAATCTCGATATCTTGAGTTATACTGCATAATAAGTTATGAAATAAGGCTGGTTAGAACCGTAGTTAGAAGATCTATAAAGTTGTAGAAGAAATCAGAACGAAATTCGAGCTGTAGAGATGAAATTTTTGCTTCGGGACACAACGGGTATTAAAGGAAAAGATTGGAAAAAAATTGCAAGGAGGAAAGGTTGAAGACGAGCGCGTGCACTACACGCAGGCGCGTGAGGGCCGCGACTGGGCGTGCGACTGGCGCGTGGGACAGACACACCGAGGCGCGTGAGGGCGCGTGAGGGCGCGTGAAGCGTCCGTTCGGTTCCCGGTTTGTCCCGTTCGATTTGTTTTGACCTGTTCTACCTAGATTGACCTATACTTACCTTGAAAATGGTGAAATATAGGTCTACTTGAAAGGAATTGTGTTGAAATACCCTATTAAATGTACAATCAAGAGAGAAAGGGATTCGAAACCAGGTAAGTAGCGTATCGACCTTTGAACTAGTTCTTAACTTGTTTTACAACATGTGAGTATGTTGTTTACCTGATTAAGAGCTTAATAAGTTATGATGAGCTTCGATGATAGTTCGTGTTTATTGTATATTGTGACTGCTTACCTGTGATGTAAGCATGATATAAACGATTGTCAGAATGTGCTACGTGTTGATCATGATACATGTATGAAAGCATGCAGTAACTGTGAGTATGTTATGCATGTTAATGGAAAGGTTATGACTCTAGATATGCTTATTGGTGGTTGAGCTATGGCTTATTTACTGAGTATGATAGTCTACTAATTCCCGCGGAGTTCCTGGCCAACGCGCTGTGTGCTAAGTCAGGGAGCATGAGTACTCCTGACCGTTGGTATATGAGATAAACAGGCCGCCAGAGCAATTAGTAGACGGGCCGTATTTGACCAAGAGCGAGTCTTACATACGAGTCCGAAAATTCTAGATAAGCATATCGAGAGAGAGTCGGTAACCTAGCTGGAGGTAGCTGAGATACCTCATTAACGAACAGATGACCCTAGTAAGAGAACTAGGAGTCAATGATGAATAAAACCTAAAAACACCTGGAAAGATTAGTTATGAACTATTGAGTGATAAGCTAGCTACTTACTGAGTAATCTAATTACTCATCAAAATTATTATAACTTTTCTTTCCAGATTTAGATGATGCAGGCCAACCGAGGGCGAGACCAGCGGACTGAAGACTACTGGGAATCCATGTCTGTGTCTGTTTTGTATAATTATGTTTTCGCTGTCAAGAATTTACTTCGGTTGGTTTAAGTTTAAATAGCATTGTTTTAAATGTTTTACTGAATGTTTTTTTTTAAACATTTTGAGATTATGATTGGGTGTTAGAATATGTTGTCGTTGATGATGGTAACCCCTGTTAATCGCGTTGACGATGAGCGGGCGTTACAAGTTGGTATCAGAGCCTAAGTTATAGGTTCTGTAGACAGTCTAGAATAGACAGTATGGATCCCTTTAGTCCAGCCCAACGGTATCTCACCTCGGTTAGGTAAGTGATGCATGACTAAATTGTATGAAAGAATAGTATGAAAGTTTAAAAGAATTGATTATGAATACTTAATTATGTGTATAACAGATATGGTAGTGTTAAAATGTTTAGACCCTAGAATGTCCAATGTGGACCTGGGGATTGAGGGGCAGCCTATAGAAGGAACTGCTCCAGCAGTGGCGATTCCGGAGACTACTTCTCAGTCGGCATCTAGAGATCAGCCGACTGTTGTTATTACTCTGGAGGCCTTGCAATCGCTGATTCAAAGTTAAGTGAATCAAGCGGTGCAGAGCCGAATGGATTAGGTGGTACAGATAGCTTTTGCTGGTTTTGGAAGGTGGGAGGCTCCGACAGCACCTGTACCTAGCCATGTGACTCTAGTGCCTGAAGCACAAGTAGGTGTTCAGGTAGCGATACCTCCAACAATTTCGAAGGAGCTACCTGGTACAACGGTAGTGACAGAGGCACACTACGGGTAGTAACCTATGGGCGATGATGTATGACGAAGGAAAGTGAATACATATGAAATTTTATGAAACTTATTCCGCCAACTCTTGGAGGAAAGGAACTGATCCTTAGGCAGCTGAATGGTGGCTGGAATGTACTGAAACAAAAATTACATTCTTCAACTGCCCAGGGAGTCATAAGATGCTGTGCGTCATGTATATGTTGGAGGGACCAGCCCATTTTTGGTAAAACCAAAGAAGCCAAAGATGGAGGCTAGTGGAGTCCCAATTTCATGGGCGGCATTTAAACATGAATTTTGTAAGAAATACTATCCTGCTCTAGTAAAATTATGAAACTGAAAGATAAGGCAGCTTTTTGGATCTTCCATTGGCGTTGGTCGAATGAAAACAGGTCGGGAGAGAAATCATTTTTGAGTACTGGTTGCTGACTGTAAGCGTCGAAATTTTCGAATTATGATTGCTGACTGTAAGCGTCAAAACATTATCGACCATACCTCAACTTTTTTCAACGCCACAACATGAGTTTTAAGCGTCAAAACATTATTTGGTTGCTAACGGTAAGCGTCGAAATTTTCGAATTATGATTGCTGACTATAAGCGTCGAAACATTATCGACCATACCTCAACTTTTTTTGAATGCCCCAACATGAATTTTTCAAATTATGGTTTCATTTTTTACTCCGTACATCGAGAGCGAAACCATTTTTTGGTTTTGGCTGCCAATCTAAAGTTAATATTGTTGAATTTCAACGTTCCTCTGTGAATATTTTTTTTCAAAATTAGGTTTCGGTTAAAACCCAATTCTTTCTTTCACTGAGATCCAAATCCAAGCACTGTTTCCTAGGAGAATTATTGATTTATGCTCTAAATTAATTTTTGGGTCATGTACGGACTCTGCGGGGATCGAATCCAGAATGTTTGCCTTATCCATTGGGCCACAGAGTCATCAATATATATATTATTTTTTGCCTTATCCATTGGGTCTGGAAGATAATTTTTCAAACTACAAATAAACCAGTTTTATAGGTCATGTACCGACTCTACTGGGGATTGGACCCAGAATCTCTGTAGACCAACGCCTTATCCATTGGGCCACAGAGTCATCAATACATATATTATTTTTACTTATTCTCGAGTAATTTTTAACTATTTGGAAGATAATTTTTCAAATCTTTCAAAAAAAAAAAAAAATTGTAAATCTTAATTAAATATTTGAATATAAATTCATAGTCCAATGTGTGACCTAACTACTAATAAACCAGTTTTATGGGTCATGTATCAACTTTGCTGAGTATCATACCCAGAATCTCTGGTTTCATAACCAGCATCTTATCCATTGGACCACAAAGTCATCTATACATGTATTATTTTTTATTTAATTTCATTTTTTATTCTATAATAATTTTCAACTATTTGGGAGATAATTTTTCAAAATATATATTGAAATTGAATTTTACTCTTAATTAAATGTTTGAACATAAATAGATAGATGTTTTAAAACCTATTCCTCGACCAAAACCTTATCCATTGGACCACAGAGTCATCAATACATATATTGTTTTTATTTAACTACATTTTCTTTTATTATTATTTATTATCCAGTAATTTTTAACTGTTTGGAAGATTATTTTTGAAAATATATATTCAAATTAAGTTGTAAATCTTAATTAAATGTTTGAAAATAAATAGATATATGTTTTAAAACCCAACCCTAACCACTTTTTGTCTTGTACGCTATTTGATAGCTCTTACGGATGAAAGAAGAGTGTTGATGCATATTCTATTCGAACACTTACCATTGCAAAAAAGATGAAAATTCATGTTGAAAACATAAACAAGGGGTGATGATTCAAAAAATCTTGAGATCAATGACCTTAAGGTTTGACTACGTTGTATGTTCCATTGAACAGTCTAATAACTCAGACATCTTAACTATCGATGAATTGCAAACAAATCTGTTGGTACATGAGCAAAGATTGAATGAATGTGGAGGTGATGAACAAGCACTAGAATCGGTGAAATAGAAGGCGATCGAGCTTGTGAATTTTTTCAAGGAAGAGGTAGACATTCATTCAAAAAGATCATAGTTGAGTATTATAAGTGTCATCAGTTAGGATATCTTAGATATGAGTATCCTCAATGGGAGAAGAACTCATTGACAAGTTTATGCCTAGTACAATAAATTCTAAGGGGAGTGTCTTGGAGAACCAATTAAGAAACATAACAAGAACTCACGACAAGAACAAGAAGAAGAAAAGAAAAAGTGTGGTACCTTAGCATATTAAGGACACGATTAAGAGCCTACAAGTAGGCTGTTACTGAATCTTGTACTCATTCCTTATTCTCCATTTTTTTTTCAGGTAATAAGGAGCTGGTCAAGATCGGGAGCGGACTTTGGAGCAAGTGCTATAGACAAACCTCACTCGTCGTCCTTCAACCTTTTTGTGTCGTCCCTTAATTTGTGTTTTAACTGTCGTATTGTGTTTTCAAATATTTTGTATAAACTTTATTTTGATATAAGGTATGTTATGATTTAAATTTGGTTTGTTTCATTTTGTGAAAACTTTACTTGTTTTCTTAGAGTCATCGAGTCACGTCGGTCCTTACTGAGTCCTTCACAAGATTTGTAGAGTTTATATTCATCTACGAGTAGGCAATTTTCTTGTAATTTATTTCTAAATATAGATTGATATAACGGAGTCCAAAGTTAGCTAAAAGTGTAAACTCACAGATCGTGACGAACGTCGGGACTCCTATCTCTTGTCCAAATCGACTACAACTTCCTTCATGGATTATGAACGTAATCATCTCTTGATAAACATTCTCAAATTTTGATAGCAAGGTGTAACAATTCTTGCTATCAAAGTACGCTTGCATATCCACTTGATGAGCAAGTTGTCGATTTAACCCACCAAGAAATCTAACCATTGTATCCTCGTCTTTATCAATGCATGCTCTATTCCTAAGGCCCTCCATTTCTATATAATATTCTTCAACACTTTTGGATTCTTGCAGTGTATAGAGTTTTTGCTTGAGTACTCGAGAATTATGCTTAGCAATGTACATTTTTCTCATTAATGTCTTCAATTCCTCCCACGTTTCAATTGGTTCTTTATAATTTCTCCACCACTTTGATTTCAGAGATGTCCACCATATAATTGCATAAACACAAAATTCAGCCATAGCAACTTTCAACTTTTTTTTCTTAGTGAAATTGTTGCAATTGAAAATATGTTCAATTTTTCTCTCATCTTGCAAATACTCCTCTAGATCTCAAATCTCCCATAGAAGGTTAGAATTTTAAGTTTTACTCTACCGACTTCTCTCTCTTCTCCTCTCTCGAATTGGTACTCTCTTTCAGTTCTTTTTTGTGCTAAAATTTCTCTACTCCTTCTCCTGCCTCTTCCTCTCCCTGGACCAACATCTCTCCCTCCCCTAGGACTATGTCCCGCTAAAAGGGTGACATTGTCATCTTCTTAATTTTCAACTCCTTCATTCAAGAGTACTTCCTTCCTTGAAGATTACCTAAAGCTATTTCAATTAGTTCCAATTGGTTTGTCAATGTACTAATAACTTGATTCCAACGAGTAATGGTAACAACCTATGCTTCTCTCCACCTAGCTTCATTGATCTCCCCTCCATTTCCTCCTTCTTGGTTCATGATTGTACAAACATTAGTTAAATATGTTTGGACCTCACTCATTCAATTTACTGATTTTACAATCAGAGACACTTGTGTTTATTACACACAAAGGTAGGTTGTTTGGGAAAGTAAGTAAATTATGATCCACGTATGCTAATATATGGATAAAGCAATTTTGATAGTAGCAAACTATTCGAGGAAATCAAGATAAGTTAATTATGAAATAACACCAAAATAAAAAAAAAAAATAATAAGGGACACAAACATATTTTTGGATAGAATTACACGGTGTAAAAATGATTTTAAAAAAAAATACGGTTAAGATTTTGACTAAGAGAATGATCTAACATTCAGAAAAATTCAGAAGTTATCTTTTGAAGTGTAAATTATATATATATATATATATCAAACACAAGCATCTTTTCAAGTGTAAATTATATATATATATATTATATATATCAAACACACTCATGTCAGATTTAGATGGTGTAACAAAAATATGAATCAAAGTTTATTTGGGAATAAATGTGCAAATGGTATAAGGATTTATAATCACAATATTAAGAAGCACGGTTTTTTCGGATGCATGTCACTTAGCAAAAAGTCATCAATTATCATACACTAGTTCTTTTCATAGGTCTTCGTCACCTTTAAAACTCTGATTTTTTCAGATGTTTGGGGTCCTGCACCTCCATCTGTTGGGGGACTTTAAATATTATATCAGTTTCATTGATGATTTCCGTAAATTTTCGTGCATCTATTTGATGCATGGTTGTACAAAAGCTCCTCATATATTTTTTATAGTTCCAAGCTCATGTTGAGCACCTCCAAGATACTAAAATCAAGTGTGTCCAGTTTGATTGGGGTGGAGAATATCAGAAAATTTATAACACATTCTTTTGTTTCCTTGGAATTGCTCATCGTGTTTCGTGCCCTCACACGCATCAACAAAATGGGCCTGCTGAACGCAAGCATCGTCATACTGTTGAAACTTGCCTAGCCCTTCTAGCTCATGCTAATGTACCTATTAAATTTTGGGATGACGCGTTTCTTACAGCCACATATCTCATCAATCATCTTTCTACTCGTTTCATCGATAACAAATGCCCCTTAGAGCGTCTTTTTCTTACTTCACCAAATTATTGCTTGTCAAAGTTTTTGGGTGTGCTTGTTGACTTCATCTTCACCCTTATAACAAACAAAAGCTCTTTTTTTGATCCAAGGAATGTGTCTTTCTAGGCTACAGTTCTTTATATAAAGGGTATAAGTGTCTTGACACCAATTCTGGTCGTGTCTATATTTCTAGAGACATCATATTTGATGAGAATATTTTTCCGTTCAAGAAAGCCCCACCCAGTTCTTCCCCAACTTTGCAACCGACGCACAATGCCCCTGATTTGTGCACCTTTCATTTGGGTAACAATAGTACTAATTTGGAGAATGATTATATGCATATATGTGTGCCTACTAACTCTTTGGATTCAGAAAATCTGGTGCTTACATTAGCTTCGGGATTGCCACCGCAATCCTCTACGTCGCTATCGTGCGAATCTGCATTGGTTGTTCTACCAATGATTGGGGCCTCGGATCCTCCGCCAGCAGATGATATTGCACAATGCCCGGTCGGATCCTCGGTTGCTGATAGACCGACTGCTGTAGCATCGATTGCTCCCTTTGCAACGGCTGGTACAACTGTCCCCTCAGTTGTGGATCCTCCACCTACTACCCATCCATATGGTACTTGATTTAAGCACAATATCAAGCAACTCAAGGTACGTACAGATGGAATAGTAACATATTTTTGTGGCTCGATTTTCTACCTCTGAACCTACTTCGCATATTATTGCTATGGAGCATCCACTCTGGCGTCAGGCAATGAATGATGAATTTCAAACACTCCTAAAAAATAAGACATGACACTTGGTTTCTTCTCGTGCTGGTCTTAACATTATTGATTGCAAATGGGTTTCAAACTCAATCAAAAGCTAGATGGCTCTATTGGTCGCTACAAAGCACACCTGGTTGCTAAAGGGTTTAACCAGCAGTATGGCGTTGATTATGATGATACCTTTAGTCCAGTTGTTAAGCCCACTACCATTGGCTCTTTTATCTCTTGTTATTTCTCGTGCTTGGTTTATTCGGCATATTAATATTGAAAATGCTTTTCTTCATAGCTTTCTTAATGAATATGTTTATATGAAGCAGCTCCTGGATTTGTGGATATACAACAGCCTGGTTATCTTTGCAAGCTGGATAAGTAGTTTTATGGCCTCAAACAAGCTCCGCGTGCCTGGTTTTCTCGCTTTAGCTCCAAACTATTACAGCTGGATTTTACACCTTCAAAGGTTGATGTCTCTCTTTTCATTTTTAACAAGATGGGCATTCAGATGTATATCCTCATCTATGTTGGTGACATTATTATTATCAGCTCATCTTCTATGGCTATTGAGAAACTTCTTACACAACTTCGGGATGATTTTGTCGTCAAGGATCTCGGCACTTTGAGTTATTTTCTTGGGATTGAGGTCTGCCATACTTCCAATGGACTTGTTCTGACACAACATAAATACAATCGAGATTTATTGTCCAGAACCAATATGCTCACCTCTAAAGGTGTCCACACCTATGCTTCCAAGTGAGAAGTTGTTGTTGGATGGTGGTGAAAAGCTCTCGCCTCAGGATACTACTCGCTATCGGAGTGTCATTGGTGCTCTTCAATATTTGTCTCTGACACGTCCTGATATATCCTTCTGTGTCAACAGAGTGTAACAGTTCATGTCCTCCCCCACTTCTGTACATTGGGCAGCGCTTGTGAGGTAAGGCAGGACATTGGGCGACTTCTGTTCCTTTCGTAGGTGAACCCAAACCCAGTCACCTTGTTTAAAAATTAATTTCTTTCTTCCTCTGATATTGCGAGTGGCTAGTTTTTTATTTTTGTTTTCAATTCTTTTTTTTATGTCTTTGTGATTTTTTTTTTTTTTAATGTATTCGGCTCTTGAAGAAGTTGCATCATTAGCAAACATATTAGGTTGCCAAGGTGATAAATCTAGAGAAGTTAAAGGATTAAATCCATACACAACCTCAAAAGGTGAACAATGAGTGGTGTTGATAAGCACCAACAATGCTAGATTTTGCAAAGCTAGAGATTCTTCTATAATCCTCACAAACGTTCACAAAGAAAGCTAACTTAACGAATTGATTCCAACCAAGAGCTGGTTAGGAGATGAATGACTCTTAGATTGAACTTGGAATCTATGATGGTCACTCTTAGATTCCAAGACGACTCACTCCAGAATTAGCTTGATCAAAACTAATTCAATGAATCTATTTAAACATCAAACCTAAAGCAAGGTTTGAAAAAGAATAACACCAAAAAGGTATTAAGAAAACACAAATATTTTTGTTATATTCGACAATGATTCTTAAGCATGAATATTACGTCTTTAAATAGACCAACAAGATAACTCAAATATAATGAAGTTCTATCTACCGCTACAAATTACAACTACCAATAAAAGATTGTAAATACAAAGTGAAGAAAATAAGGCAAACATAAATCGTCTTAATTGGTAGTTCAACTACCAAAGGCAAAGTCTTCTAATCATTTTCCAATGCCAGCCACTCCATTATTTTCTTGATTTGACATACTAATGCTATAAAGATTTTTGGACTCAAAAGTCTTTGTTCCAACTTGTACACTAGCTAGCCTTTGAAGATGCAATGTATAGGCCTCTTGTATCTTCTTAGCCTTGTTTCTTGTAATTGGTCCTTCGAGTACATGCAAAGGGTTAGTAGTTGAATTCATATCAGGTGCTATGTAAAGACAATGTGGTTGTATCTAGACTTAGTCTCCTTACATTTAAGCCAATTAAAATGTTCCCACAACATGCTATATGTTTTAAATTCTCCAAAATGTCCCATAAGTCCTCTCCCATGAGCCTCCTTCATAAGTAACTCTCGAATAGAACACTTAGGAATACAATGTTTACCCTTCCTAAAAAGCATATCATCGAACACAATATGATTTTGTACATGTTACCCTACTAAACATTGCATATCACATCATAAAATTCAGATTTCTCAACTCTGTACAATTCAATAAGGTGTTTAAAATCAAGAGTTTTTGTAGTAAGGGAAGGAAATAATGCATACCTTCTTGATAATGCATCTGCGACCACATTATCCTTCCCCCTCTGTAATGGATTACATAAGGAAATGTCTCAATGAATTCCACCCATTTAGCATGCCTCCTATTTAGCTTTGAATTTTGAGGTGCTTCAAGCTTTCATGAGACGTATGGATAACAAACTCTTCTCCTATTTAGCTTTGCTTGGCTTTTGAGGTGTTTCAAACTTTCATGATCCGTATGGATAACAAACTCTTTTGACAAATAATGTTGTCAAACTTGCAGCCCTCACAAGTGCATAAGTTAGATAATTGAGTTGTGCTCCATTAAGGTTTTCACTAAAGAACATGATTGACCTTTTTTCCTAAACATCTCCCACTAGCATCACATTCAATTTCAAAAGATTTATAAAGTTAGGTAAAACAAGAAAAGTTTCATTGGTTAATTTATGTTTTAATTCATTGAATGCATTCTCTTGTTTTTCATTCCATTCAAATTTTACATGCTTTTTTTTAACAAGTTCATTTAATGGTGATGCTATTCTACTGAAATTCTTAATGAATCTCCTATAGAAACTAGCCAAACCATGAAAAGATCTTACCTCCTTGCATTTGTGGGTGTTGGTCATTCTCGGATAGTCTTTACCTTTTTTTCCTCGACTTGTACTCCATTCTTTCCAACTAAGAATCTTAGGAAGTTGACTTGGTCTAGACAAAAACACCACTTTTTGAAGTCGGCAGAAAGCTTCTCTTATCTAAGTTTAAGTAAATTTTTCTTTAACGTGCAAAATATGATCATTTAAGCTTTTTGAATAAACGAGGATATCATTAAAGTATACAAAAACAAATTTCCAAATATAGTCTCTCAAAACATGATTCATTAGCCTCATAAAAGTACTTGGTGCATTTGTCAAACAAAATGGCATAACGAGTTACTCATAAAGCCCAAACTTTTTTTTGAAAGCCGTTTTCTACTCATCTCCCACATGCATTCGAATTTGATGATAACCACTTTTAAAATCTATTTTTGAAAACAGATTACCACCATATAATTCATCTAACATGTCATCGAATTTAGGAATAGGATGTCGATACTTTACTGTTAGTTTGTTGATGGCTTGACAATCAACACACATCCTCTACGTGCCATCTTTCTTGGGTACCAAAATCACAGGAACACAACAAGGACTAATGCTCTCTCTAACATAGCCTTTATCCATCAGTTCTTCCATTTGCCTCTAAATCTCCTTAGTCTCAGTGGGATTGGTCCTATAAGCAGCCATATTTAGCAGAGTTACTTTGGGCACGAAGTCAATTTGGTGTTCAATCCCTCTTAGAGGGGTAACCCCGTACATGCATCTTTATGTAGAAATATGTCATTGAATTCCTACAAAAAAAAAAAAAAAGACTTAAAAGAACTTGGCAAAACATCATCAGTTTTTGGTTCTATGGCTAAACGTATTCCTTTGCACATAAGTACAAATTTTGGTTATTGAACTAACATATTCCTCATTCCCCTTTCTTATAACCAAACTCATATATTGTTTTTTTCATTCTTGGTTTTCACTCCCCCTTTACCCTTCATTTTTTCTCCCTTCATTTTTTCTCTCTTTTTCTTCGTATTCTTTTCTTTTCTTCTCTAATTTCAATTGGTCATAATGTTCTTCATACGAAGACAATGAAATTAAAGTAAATTTCTTTCCATACAAAGTAAAAGTATACTTGTTCATCAAACCAACAAATATTACCTTTCTATCACATTGCCAAGGTCGATCAAACAAGATGTCCTCTACATGCATTGGTATGACATCACAAAAGACTTCATCTTTATATCTTCCCAAAGTAAAAGAAATAAGAGCTTGGGAGTTCACCTTAAGTTCTTCTTTGTTTGTCAACCATTGAAATTTGTAGGTTTTGGATGGGGATGGGCAGAAAGTTGAAGTCAACCATCAAATGTTACCTTTCTATCATATTGTCAAACATGGCCAAACAAGATGTCCCCCGCATGAATAAGAGCTTGGTTTGGTTTAAAACCATAAGTCTCATTTCTTTCTTTCATTGAGATTCAAATCCAAGCAATGTTCCTAGAGAATATTCGAAAGAGAAGGCACGTTATGCAAGCGAAACTAGTTTTGGTTTCAGGATTGCGTTAGCGTCCTGTGATACGAGGATTTTTAGTCCTCTGCTTTACTAACCTAGCGGATACTGGCCATTTCATTTCCTACACATTATCCTTATTGTCAATAGCAGGTTTGAACCTCTGCTTTACTAACCTAGCGGATACTGGCCATTTCATTTCCTACACATTATCTTTATTGTCAATAGCAGGTTTGAACCGGTAATACGAGGATTTTCAGTCCTCTGCTCTACTAACTGAGCGATACCGGCCATTTCATTTCCTACACATTATCCTTATTTATTTTCATAGCAAACCGGTGAGACGAGAATTTTGAGTCCTCTGCTCTACCAACTCTGGCCATTTCCTACCCATCGTCCTTATTGTCAATAGCAGATTTGAACTGGTGACACAAAGATTTTGAGTCCTCTACTTTACCAATTAAGCGATACCGGTCATTTCCTACACATTAGACTTTTTTATTTTAATAGATGCCTTTGGTTTGTGCAAACGAAACTATCCTTTGGTTTATGTCAAGTGCAAATAAGAAAAAAGGCACGATGTGCAAGCGAAACTATTTTTGGGTTCAAGATGTCAAAATAGTCAAAATTCTACATAAGATGTGTACTAACTCTACTTGGGATCGAACCCAAAGGCTCTGGTTTCATACATCAACACCTTATCCATTGGGCCACAATGTCATCAATACCTATATTATTTTTACTTATTCTCGAGTAATTTTTAACTATTTAGAAGATAAATTTTCAAATCTTAAAAAAAAAAATTGATTTGTAAATCTTAATTAAATGTTTGTATAAATAGATAGGCACGTTTTCATATATGCTCTGCTCTAAAATGCTTTATGGGTCATGTACCGACTCTGCTGGAAAAAACCCAGAATCTCTAGTCTCTCGTTTTGTAGACATTGATTTGTAAGTAAATAAATAGATAGTCTACCGAAAAACCCAGAATCTCTAATCTCTAGTTTCGTCGACATTGATTTGTAAGTAAATAAATAGATAGTCTACAAATTTCTTTTTAATATGTGAGCTAACTACTAATAAAGTAGTGTCATGTACCGACTCTGCAGGGGATTTTGTAGACTAGCGCTTTATCCATTGTGCCAGAGAGTCATCCATACAAATATTATTTTTATATAATTATATTTTTTATTCCATAATAATTTTTAACTATTTGAAAGACAATTTTTCAAAATATATATTGAAATTGAGTATAAATAGATAGATGTTTTAAAACCTCTTGGGTAGACCAACACCTTATCCATTAGACCACAGAGCCATCAATACATATATTGTTTTTATTTAATTACATTTTCTTTTATTATTGTTTATTATCCAGTAATTTTTAACTATTTGGAGATAATTTTTCAAGATGTATATTCAAATTGAGTTGTAAATTTTAATTAAATGTTTGAGAATAAATAGATAGATGTTTTAAAACCCGACCCTAACCATTTTTTGTCTTGTACGCTATTTGATAGCTCTTACGGATGAAACAAGAGTGTTGATGCATATTCTGTTCGAACACTCACCATTGCAAAAAAGATTAAAATTCATGTTGAAAACATAAACAAGTGGTGATCATTCAAAAAAATCTTGAGATCAATGACTTCAAGATTGGACTATGTTGTATGTTCGATTGAACAGTCTAATAACTTAGACATCTTAACTATCGATGAATTGCAAACCAGTTTGCTGGTACATGAGCAAAGACTGAATGAATGTGGAGGTGATGAACAAGCACTAGAATCGGTGAAATAGAAGGCGGTCGAGCTTGTGAATTTTTTCGAGGAAGAGGTAGACATTCATTCAACAAAGTTATAGTTGAGTATTATAAGTGTCATCAGTTAGGATATCTTAGATATGAGTGTCTTCAATGGGAGAAGGAATCGAATTGACAAGTTTATGTCTAGTACAATAAATCCTAGGGGGAGTGTCTTGGAGAACCAATTAAGAAACATAATAATAACACACGACAAGAACAAGAATAAGAAAAAGAAAAAGTATGGTACCCTAGCATATCAAAGACACGATTAAGAGCCTACAAGTAGGCTGCCTACTGAGTCTTGTACTCATTCCTTATTCTCCATTTTTTTTTTCAGGTAATAAGGAGCTGGTCGAAGTCGGGGAGAGGACTCTAGCAGGTGTCATAGACAAACCTCACCCGTCGTCCTTCAACCTTTTTGTGTCCCGAAAAGAAAAGAAAAAGAAGAAAAAAAAAGAAAATAATAAAAGAAAAAAACAAAAGGGAAGATACCAGATTTTGGGAGAGAAAAATTGGAAATGGCCCAGTTCAAGTAGATTAAACAGGAAGAGAAAGAAATAGAAAAGTTATCAAGTTAGATCTCCTTTTCTTTTATTTTTACTAGAGATAGGAAAGTTATCTGGTATCTCTTTTTCAATTATTTAGATTTTATTTAATTATTTAGATTTTAGTTGTCTTATCAAAAATTAAACTTGATTGAAAATGACAGAAGTACATCATTAAAAAAAAATCCTTCAGGATATTTTTAGGAAAGTAAAATATTATTTTATCCAATTAATTAGAATTAGATCTCCTCTTCCACTAAGGAGGATTTTAGTTAGCAGTTAGAAATCAGACATCATGTCAGATCTTTGAATGAAATCATAGATCTTTTCCTTTATACCATTCTTTAGAATTCGATCTCATCTTAATTTACAAAATTGGAATTAAAGAGGGAGGAAAAGGAAAAGAAATAATAATAATAGAGAGGAAAAGAATTAAAAAAGGAATATATATATATATATATATACCAAGTAAATATAGAAAAGAAAAAAGAGAGATAGGGGAGGAGATAATGGGAAGATTTGGTGAACAGAATTGAAACAATTTGACAGAGTAAATAAATAAATACAAAACAATTTGACATAGTAAATAAATAAATACAAAATAATTTGACATAGTAAATACATAGAGTAAAAAGGATAATGAGATATATATATATATATTCAATACTCATAACGTTTCTAGTGCTCACATGAAGTTTAACACATGGACCATGGTAAAATTTAGAAAATTGAAATTGATGTCATGGTTCATATAGGTTGGTTTGGATACAAAGAACAAAACCGAACCTGATAAATTGGTGATACCAGTGTAAGCTAATCAAGTAAGTGGCCTTATGCTAAAGATTGTTTGATTTATGATGATGTATGAGTATGACGTTGTGTTGTGATGTATGTTAAATGTACGTTATTTATATTTTGATGCATGACGTACATGTTATATTTGATGCACTTAATGTCTTCTATGATGAGTATGATGTATGCATGACGATGTTATTAACATGATAATGATTTCCATGTTGAACATGCCTTATGATGTTGTTTGCCATATTACATCATGTCGGTAGATCGACATAGGACACATCCCTAAGAGTATGAAAATGATATTAATGTAAATATTCACGAGAACGTGTTACACAGTGTAACGAAGAGATGAGACTAGAGGGTTGTGTTAGAAGAGATGTATAATTGGACTTAGAGAAACCTCATGCATATTGTATGTTCATAAGCATAGGGCTACTTCCCCTAGAGATGATGAGTGCGGACGCGCATCGTATGATGAGCGCGAATGTGCACAGGTGCGAATGCACACAGATGAGGGTGTTCATGAGGTGCATGACACTATGGGGTTCCACTGACCTCCGGACGTCGCTACAGATTAGCTTGACCAGGGGCCAGGGGGTGTGCGAGCACCATGGAGATTCACACTCGCACGTGTGAGTCGTGTGTAGGGAAGTACTACACATCCAATTGTCCGAGACTGGAGACCACCCTTAAGATGATTAGAGATAGGTCCCTAATTCATGACGGCATGTGTTTGCATTAGCATGACTCTTATAGTGGGGTCACTTACTGAGTATTTCTCGAATACTCAAGCCGTGTGCCATATTGTTTTTCAGGTAAAGGCAAGACGCCCATGTACGGTTGATGGTGGCATCGTGATCAGAGACTGTGGTGCGTGCATAGAATAGTTGCATATTTAAAATTCCTAGTCTTGGTTAGGATAGGGTGTTTGCATTTCATTTATTTGAATGATTTAATTTGTAATTGTTTTATCTTATTTTGAACTCCAGCATGATGTTTGAAACACGTAAGTCCTACAGTGTTTTCTAATGTTTTAACGTATTTTGAAGTTTAAAATTTTTCGGCTAATAAAGATGAGCATTCTTAGAGTTATATTCTGCATTAGAGATGAGCATGAGACATTAATGGCGACTCTAGATATGTGGAAATTTAGGGCCGTTACAGTTGGTATTAGAGCTTTAGGTTTTAGATTCTGTAGACTAGCCTACGATGTAGACTTGACACATTCTATGGTCCCAACGTCAATGCCCCATCATCGTCAAGTACGCCTTGCACAAAATAAGAAAAGAGAAACGTTTTCGAATTCGCATGCATTATTATGTTAATATTACTGAAATAGTTGTGATATTTCACGTATTTATTTAAGAGTATGATGTGATATGTTGTATGCTGAGTGATTTTGTTTGCAATATGATGTGGACTTAGTATTTGTGATGTATAGCATAAGTTCATAAGTAATGAGCCTTAGACTTAAGAGATGCTATCTTGTTTCTAGAATCATGCTGCCTAGATCGCACGAAAGAGTAAGATGAGGAAGGGGACGGCCTCCTATTAGAGGTAGAGGATGAGGTGAGGCTGAAGAGAGCCCACCTCGAGAAGGATCAGAGACAGAGTTTGAATTAGAACCTTTATTGCATGTATGGTCGGCAAGCACCCCTGTGAGGGTAGACCTACTAACTAAGGATAAAGTAAAGAATGACCAAGTAATAGTAGCCAACCAAACTCTAAGCATAGACCTAATAGTAGTAAAGATGGCCGACTTCGACGTAATACTGGGCATGGATTGACTTGCTTCAAACTGTGCTAGTATAGACTGTCGCAAAAAAAAAAAAGTGATATTCTCACCACCAGTGAAACCTAGCTTTAAATTTAAATGCACAAGCACCAGGACTACCCCAAAGGTAGTCTCATTGATGAAAGCAAAGAGATTAGTCCACCAAGGCGGCTGGACTATATTAGCAGGTGCCATAGACGTAAGAGGAAAAGAAAAGACCCTAGAAAATGTGCCAATAGTAAACTAGTTCCCAGATGTACTTCCTGATGAACTACCTGAAATACCCCCTTCTTGAGCGGTCGACTTCATCATCAAACTCGAGCCGGGAACTGGACCTATTTCCAAAGCACCCTATCACATGATGCCAGCAGAGTTGGAGGAACTCAAGACGCAATTACAAGACTTACTGGATAAAGGGTTCGTTCGACTTAACGTACTCCCCTGGGGTGTGCAAGTGTTGTTTGGTTAGAAGAATGACGGATTGATGCATCTGTGCATCGATTAAAGAGAGCTAAATAAGAGAACCATAAAGAACAAATACCCTATGCTAGAATATAAGACTTAATCGATCAACTCAAAGAGACAATGATATTTTCTAAGATAGATATACGGTCAAGTTACCATTAAATAAAGAGTAAAGGAAAAGACATACCAAAGACAGTATTTAGAACAAGGTACGATCACTACGAGTTCTTAGTGATGTCATTTGGCCTAACCAATGCTCCAGCTATGTTAATGGAGTTAATGAACCGAGTGTTCAAGGACTGTCTAGACACTTTTGTGATCATGCTCATTGATGACATCCTAGTTTACTCGAAAATAGATCTAGAACACCAGGAACACCTCCGAAAATTCCTAACCGCCCTAAGAGAGAATAAGTTGTACGCCAAGTTCTCCAAGTGCGAATTTGGCAATGACAAGTCTCATTCTTAGGACACGTGGTGTCAGAGGACGGAGTATCCGTAGATTCCACTAAGGTCGGAACAGTCACAAAGTGGGAACGCCCAACTACGATAACATCAGTACAGAGTTTCTTGGGACTAACGGGATACTATCGAAGGTTCGTGCCAAACTTCACTAGAATAGCCTCGCCTTTGACACAGTTAATGAGAAAAGGGGTACCATTTATATGGAATGATGCTTGTGAGGCAAGCTTCCAAAACCTAAAAGAAAGATTGGTAGCCGCCCCGGTACTCACGGTACCCGAGATCTCAGAAGAGTACGTAATCTATAGTGACGCGTCCAAGAATGGACTAGGATGTGTGTTAATGCAACATGGTAAAGTCGTTTCATACGCGTCCCGTCAATTAAAAGAATACGAAGATACTTACCATACCCACGACCTGGAGTTGGCCGCTATAGTGTTTGCGCTGAAAATTTAGCGACACTACCAATATGGAGAGAAAATTCAAAGTTTTACCGACCACAAGAGTTTAAAATATTTCTTCACCAGAAAGAGTTAAATATGAGGCAGAGAAGGTGGCTAGAATTGGTGAAGAACTACGATGTAGATATCGAGTACCACTCTGGAAAAGCAAATATGGTCGCAAACACTTTGAGTAGAAAGACAGCCCACTCGTCAGCCCTCATTACGAGGGAAGTAAGGGTACAAAGAAAATTCAAGCGAGCCAACATAATTGTAGCGATCGAGAGAGTCATAGCTCAACTGGCCCGACTCACAGTGCAACCTACGCTTAGACAGAGAATGATTACCTTCCAACAAGAGGATTTAAACCTACAGAAAGTCTTAAGCCAGCTAGCCTAGAGTCCAGTAGATAGATTCTTGAAGACCTTAGATGAAGGGCTATTGTAGCAAGGACGCCTATATGTCCCGACAATAGAGGAGCTAAGGAAAGAAATACTGATGAAGCTCACAACTTGCCATTTGCATGCACCCAGGAGGTACTAAGATGTACCAAGCTTAAACAACATTTTTGGTGGAAGAGCATGAAGAGGGACGTGGCCGAGTTTGTGAGCAAGTGCTTAGTTTGTCAACAAGTGAAAGCTTCTAGACAAAAGACAGCGGGGACGTTACAACCCCTAAGTATACCAGAGTGGAAGAGGAAAAACATAGTAATGGACTTCATAGTAGGATTACCAAAAACGCTTAAAGGCTATACAATGATCTGGGTAATTGTCGATAGGTTGACCGAGTCAGCACACTTCTAACCTGTGAAAGCGACATATACAGTTGATAACTGGGCACAACTGTATGCGTAAGAAATAGTAAGACTACATGGAGTTCCAATGTCTATAGTGTCAGATCGAGATCCACGCTTTACGTCAGCATTTTGGTGCGGACTTCAAAAAGCGTTGGGTACTCGGCTCAACTTTGGCACCGTGTTCCACCCCAAAAAGATAGAAAAGTGGAGCACTTAAACCAAATTTTAGAGGACATTATGCACTTGCGTATTAGATTTTAAGGGAAGTTGGGATTCCAAACTCCACCTGATGGAATTCTCGTATAATAACAGCTTCCAAGCAACTATTGGAATGGCACCCTTTGAGGCCCTGTATGGAAAACAATGTAGGTCCCCACTATGCTGGGACGAAGTAGGCGAGAGAGAGTTAGTAGGACCCGAGCTGGTTCGACTCACTAATGAGGCTGTCCAGAAAATTCGAGCAAGGATGCATACCGCTCAAAGTAGAAAGAAAAGCTACGCCGATGTAAGGCGTAGAAGCCTGCAGTTTGAGTTAGGGGACCAGTATTCCTCAAGGTGGCACCTATGAAAGGTGTTTTGAGGTTCGAACGTAAGGGCAAGTTAAGTCCTAAATTCATTGGACCATTCGAGATCGTAGAGCGAGTGGGTCCAGTAGCGTATAAGTTAGCCCTACCTCCAGCCCACTCAGGAGTACACGATGTATTTCATGTGTCGATGCTGAGGAATTACATTACGGACCCTATCCACATAATAGACTACGAACCACTCCAACTCAATGAAGATCTAAGCTACGAGGAAAACCCAGTAAAAAATTTAGCTAGAGAAGTAAAAAGCTTACACAACAGGAATATTGTGTTCGTTAAGGTACTGTGGCAGAATCACCACAGCAAGGAAACCACGTGGGAGCATGAGGACGAAATAAGAGAAAAATACCCCAAGTTAGTACAAGAGTTTGAGACTTTCGAGTATGAAAGTTATTTTTAGGGGTAGATAATGTAACGACAAAAAAAAGAAAATAATAATAATAATAATAATAAGTAAATAATAATTAAAGAAAATAAATAATCGTCTCTCCACCTTCCCCAAATATCTCCCCCAAAAGCTGCTCCAACCCCATAATGATCTAAAAAACAAAATAGAAAGAAAAAATGTCAGATTTTGGGAAAATGGCAGATTTGGGGAGGAACAAATGGGAGAAACAAACCAAAGGAAAGATCACATATTTTGGGAGAGAAAAATTGGAAATGACATTCACTTCAAGCATATTTTACATAGAGGGAAAAAATAGAAAAATTATCTCTAAGTTAGATCTCCTTTTTCTTTTATCTTTTGGAAGGGATATAAAAGATATCTCTTCAATTATTTATATTTTAGATATGTTACCAAAAACTCATACTTAATTAAAAAAAAATACTTCCTATTTTTAGGAAGGTAAAGGAAAAGCAAAATCTTTTATCCAATTAATTAGAATCACATCTCCTCTTCCATTACCCAATTATTTAGATCTTTTCTTTTATATAATTATTTAGAATCAAATCTCATTTCATTTACTAAACTGTAATTAAATAGGAATTAAACAACGAAGAAAAGAATTTAAGATAGAGGAAAAGGAAAAGAAATAATAATAATAGAGAGGAAAAGAACTAAACCGAGAGAGATGGCAAATAATTAAAGAGAGGGGTAAATATCTATATATATATATATATATATATATATATATATATAACTAAGTAAATACATAAAATAAAGAGGAGGAGAAAAAGGGAAGATTTGGTCAACAGAATTAAAATAAATACATAAACAATTTGACCGAGTAAATACATAGAGTAAAAAAAGATAATGAGAATTGAGCACACATGGACCATGGTAAAATTTAGAGAATTGAAATTGATGTCATGGTTCATATGGGTTAGCTTGGATACAAAGAACAAAATCGAACTTGATAAATTGGTGATACCAATCTAAGCTAATCAGGTAAGTGGCCTTACTATAGGATAGACTAAAGATGGTTAGATTTATGATGATGTATGAGTATGACGTTGTGTTGTGATGTATGTTAAATGTGCATTATTTATGTTTCGATGCATGACGTACATGTTATATTTGGTGCACTTAATGACTTCTATGATGATTATGATGTATGCATGACGATGTTATTAACATGACGATGATTTCCATGTTGAACATGCCTTATGATGTTGTTTGTCATATTGCATCATGTTGTGAGATCGACATAGGACACAATCCTAAGAGTATGAAAATGATATTAATATAAATATCCACGAGCACGTGTTACATAGTGTAACCAAGAGATGAGACTAGAGGTGATTGAAGACCTTGCAAGTGTGTCAAGAGTGCCCGAGTACGCTGGACAGTTGTGGGTTAGAATTAGAATCAGTTGTGGGTTGAAGCTAGGACTACCTGAAGTTCATTAGTGTTGTGCGACGACATCTCAGTGTGGGGAGATCTACCCGTCAAAGCAAGAACCAAACTCATTTTCCAAGGGCTTAGAGTTTTGGTGTGGGCAATAGATGAGACAAAAGGCACTCTAGGTCGGCTGAACTTCGCGTGAGAGAAATAATGTCAATGGTGGCAAGCAAAGAAGCCAGGGGTCAATTGGGACATGCGCTGACCAAGTGCCAAGTTGAGCACAATGCAAATCCTTAGGAGGGAGGATGGACTTGCTATAGAGAGACAACCAAGTTTGTGTGGGGAGAGCCTGATTGAATGGGATGTTCACTTTGTGGAGCACAGGTGCGAGAACACGTGTATTCCTTGAGTCATCGCCTCGTGCATAAGGTGGTGGTTTCACAAGAGTTGTCAAGGCCAGCATCAGCTTGAGAAATGAACATCAGCTAGAAGTGGACACAGAAAACTGAAGCTGCAAGCAAGGTTAGAGGAGTGTCATCAAGACAGAATTGCCACATGAAGGTGGCCAGTTAAGAGTTGGCTGAAATGTAGTACCAATATGAGGTTGGGTTACATGCTTTCAGACATTGCTACTGTAAGGGTTGGTGCCACAATGAGTAAATGTTGTGGTTGGCTTACGAGCCTCACTTCGAGGGGTGCACCATGGTGTGGGGCTCAAAGAATATGACGAGTGTGGCCAGAGTGGCCAAAGTTTGGGGCATGCTTCCCCTAGCCTAGGCGAGGATATGCAAAAGCTAGTTAGTTTGTCTGGTGAGTCCTGGTTCGAGTCCACGGAAGGGCAAGGGAGGCCCAAAAAGGTACCCCATAACCATAGTGCAGTTGTTTTGTCGTGTTTATGTTGCTAGTCTCAGAGACCGAGGGAAGGTCCGCTAGTGGGAGAGCTCTTAAGTGGTGTGTAGTTTCCATATTTAGTTTGAAGCACGTATTTCCAGTGGGTCCGTTAGCAGCCAGTCCAAAGTTGGATCGTCATCGAGGACGATGCCGAAATTAAGTGGGGGAGAGTGTCACAATCCGTGGAGTGGTTGTGCCCCCAAGTAAATCATCGAGGACGATGACTAATTTAAATGGGGGAGAATGTCACAACCCAACTATAAAAAGACTAAGTTGTGACACCCTCGTCGCGACAAGAGAAGCGGCGACCCTCAAGTGGCACCCATCCAGCCGCGTGAGGGCCTAGATGAGTGCCATGATGCGACCAAAGAGGAGTACCATCTAACACACCAAACAAAGTGAGTATTGACGAGAAGTCGAGACATAAGCAAGATAAGAAGAACAAGTAGATTGTTAGGTTATGGAGTCTGCTCCTTATTTATAGCTTGGTCAACGGTTATATCCGGTAAAGCATATCTAGTAAAGCTATATATAGTAAAGCTATATATGGTAAATCTATATCCGATAAAGCGATATATGGTAAATAGCTATATATAGTAGATGACTAAATCTGGTAAAGCTATATATAGTAAACTAAACCATATATATCCCGTCCAACAGAGGTTTGAAAATGTACTTTCTATTCTCTGTACTCTCTCTTGTTGTACATACCTGAAGTCATCAATAAAAAAAATCCTTTTAGCCAGAGTTCTCCTTGCACTTTTCTCTATCTTGTTCTTTGTGTTCATCTAGATCGAGTGTGTGCGTTGTTGCGCGATCCTAACAACTGGTATCAAAGTTAACGACTGGTATCGATCCCAACAACTGGTATCAGAGCTAGGCGAAATTCACCACGATCTGTGAAGATGGAAAGTTCAAAGATTGTAATTGAGAAGGTCGATGGATCTGATTTCGGTTTCTGGAAGATGCGGATTGAAGATTATCTGTACCAGAAAGATCTTCACGAACCTCTGTTGGGGGTGACGCCAGATACCATGACCACGGAACAGTGGAGGCTCAAGGATCGACAAGCCTTAAGGATGATCCGGTTGACGCTATCCAAAAACGTTGCGTTTAACATCATCAAGGAGAAGACAACGTCAGATCTGATGAAGGTGCTCTCAAATATGTATGAAAAACCGTCGGCTATGAACAAGGTGTATTTGATGCGTAGATTGTTCAATCTACAGATGTCTAAAGGTGGACGTGTTGCTGATCATATAAATGAATTCAATATGATCATAAGTCAACTGAGTTCGATGGAAATTAATTTCGAAGATGAAATTAAAGCGTTGATTTTGATGTCATCCTTACCCGAGTCATGGGATACTGTTGTTGCCCCCAATCAGCAGTTCCTGAGGATCTGATAAACTGAAGTTTGATGAAATTCGAGATGTAGCTCTTAGCGAAAATATTTGCAAACGGGAAACTGGAGATTCATCAGGCAATGCTCTCAGTGTTGATCGAAGGGGAAGAAGCAAATCAAAGAGCTCAAACAAACATGGGCGTTCAAAATCAAAGAACCGGGGAAAATCTTCAAACAAACCCAACGTAACGTGTTGGAGCTGTGGGGGAAAAGGACACTTTTGGACAGATTGTACAAAACTGAAGAAGAAGCAGAATCATAAATCTGAAGATGATGATGATTCTCTATATACAACAGAAGATGCTGAGGATGTTTTAATCCTTAGTGTGGACAGCCCAGCTGAATCCTGAATTTTGGATTCAGGTGCATCGTTCCATTCGTCTCCAAGTAAGAAATTGTTTCGAAATTTCAAATCAGAAAATTTCGGGAAGGTGTATCTTGCTGACAACAAAACCTTGGAGATTGAAGAAAAGGGAGATGTCTCCATACAAACTCTAGCAGGACATCAGTGGACATTACAAGATGTCAGATACATTCCAGGTCTCAAGAAGAACCTGATCTCTATTGGTCAGTTGGATAGCACAGGCTATGCAGTAGAGTTTGGAAAGAGTTCGTGGAAGATTGTGAAGGGCGCCATGGTTGTTGCACGTGGCACAAAATCCGGAACCTTATACACTACTGCAGAGTGTATAAACATGATTGCTGCTACTGAGAGTGCTTCCAATTCAAGTCTATGGCACAATAGACTTGGACATATGAGCGTCAAAGGAATGAAGATGCTGACTGCGAAAGGAGCTTTAGAAGACTTGAAATCTGTTGATATGGGTCTTTGTGAGAGCTACGTTATGGGCAAACAGAAACGAGTTAGTTTCACAAAGGTTGCCAGAGAACCGAAGAAAATGCGGTTGGAAATGGTCCATACAGGCGTCTGGGGACTATCTCCAGTTTCATCACTTGGTGGATCAAGGTACTACGTCACCTTCATCCATGACTTCAGCAGGAAGGTATGGGTTTACTTTCTGAAACACAAGTCAGATGTGTTTACCACCTTCAAGAAGTGGAAAGCTAAAGTTGAAAATCAGACGGGCTTGAAGATCAAATGCCTGAGATCTGACAATGGAGGAGAGTACAACAAATCAGAGTTTATAACATTTTGTGCAGCTGAGGGAATTAGATTAATAAGAACAATTCCCGGTAAGGCAAGACAAAATGGTATTGCAGAAAGGATGAACAGAACATTGAATGAGCGAGCAATAAGCATGAGGATTCATTCTGGACTGCCAAAGACATTCTAGGCTGATGCTGTGAACACAATAGCATATTTGATTAATAGAGAGCCGTCAGTACCCTTGAAATTCAAATTGCCCGAAGAAGTATGGACAGGAAAAGAACTCAAGTACTCTCACTTGAGAACTTTTGGTTGTACTGTGTAAGTTCATGTTGATCCAGAGAAGAGAGATAAGCTTGTGCTAAGGCTGTGAAATGCTACTTCATAGGCTATGGCTCTGACATGTTCGGGTACAGGTTTTGGGATGAGAAAAATATGAAAATCCTAAGACACTGTGATGTGACCTTTGATGAAAATGTCATGTACAAGGATAGAGAGAAGATAAACTCTGAGACTACGAAGCAAGTGGGAGTTGAACTTGAGTGGCAAGAAAATTCACGCAGTGATGGTACAACAGAAGCTCAAGAAACTCCTGATCCTATTGCTGAAGAACCAGACGTGGAGCAAGTTGCACCTGAGCAGGTGTTGAGGAGATCATCCAGAACTATCAGAGCACCAGATAGATATTCAACCTCATTACATTATTTGTTGCTGATTGACGAAAGAGAACCAGAGTCCTTTGATGAGGCCTTACAAGTGGAAGATTCAACCAAGTGGGAGCAAGCCATGGATGATGAGATGAGCTCACTTGAAAGGAATAATACGTGGGTGCTGACTGAGTTGCCGACAGGAAAGAGAGCTCTGTTGAACAAATGGGTGTTCAAAATCAAGGTTGAACCAGATGGCAGAAGGAGGTTTAAGGCTCGGTTAGTAGTTAAAGGATATTCACAAAGAAAAGACATTGATTATGCTGAGATCTTTTCTCCAGTTGTGAAATTAACTACTATCCGAATTCTGCTGAGTATTGTTGCATCGGAGAATTTGCACCATGAGCAAATGGATGTAAAAATGGCGTTTTTACATGGAGATCTATATGCAACAACTAGAAGGGTTTGCAGCTCCAGGCAAGGAGCACATGGTGTGTAAGCTCAATAAGAGCTTGTATGGACTGAAACAAACACCGAGACAATGGTACAAGAAGTTTGACTCCTTCATGTGCAAGAGTGGTTTCCACAGGAGTGAAAATGACCAGTGTTGCTACCTCAAAGAATACACTTATTATTATGTGTTTCTACTTCTGTATGTGGATGATATACTAATTGCTGGATCAAGTATGAGGGAGATAAACCACTTGAAGGCAAGCTTGTCTTCAGTATTTGAGATGAAAGATTTGGGTGCAGCGAAGCAGATTCTTGGGATGAGGATTTCTCGAGATAGATCTGCTGACACATTAAATCTATCCCAAGAGCAGTACATTGAGAAGGTGTTGTCCAAATTCAAAATGAATGATGCTAAACCCAAGACTACCCCCTTGGCAAATCATATTAAATTGTCAAAGGGGCAATCTCCCAAGACAGTTGAGTAACTTGAGCACATGGCATCAGTTCCGTACGCTTCTGCAGTTGGGAGTTTGATGTATTGATAAGATAAGGAATCAATACAAGGGGAATAAGATTCGGATTACCTTGTCGATCGAATATCTCAAGCCAAGAACACTTTGTTTGAGATTCAAATCACTCCAGAAGCAAGATCGATCATGTCTAGCTTCAATGATTCTTGTTGATCAAATATCTCAAACACTTGTTTGAGATTCGAATCACTCCACAAGCAAGATTGATCATGTCGAGCTTGAATGATTCTATATGCAATCTAAACTACATAGAATTGCAAAGAAACTTAGCCATTGGCTAAAGAAAAGCACAAATGCTTCTTTTGATATATTTTCCAAGTCTCATTACAAATACAACATAGATGGCTTTATATAGCCTCAAAATGAAACTATTAAAGGCATTCTAAAAGTTGTAACATTCACACTTTATGGCCATAATTAGCCATTATGTAAATGTAACCGAAATTAAATAAAAAGTCTTAAAACACAATAACTCTAAATTATAACCCACCCAAAATTTATAACAATCAAACTTTATTCTTCTTCAATGTAGCATGAATTGAAACATCTTTTGATAATTTTGACAACCTTTTCTTCACATCTTCATTGAAGCATACTGTATGATTGATGTCTCTTGGTTCATATCATTCTCCACTTCTTCAAGAGGATTCGTCCTCGAATCTATTTGTGAAACTTTGCTGCAAAAAATAAGTTATGGAAATACGAAGGACCTCACAACACTCTCTCACGTGTATACACTCAAGGAATTTTAGGCCACTCTGTTTGCACTCATTTACACAAATGAAGCTCTCATTCTCACCTCTCAAAATTGTAAATAGAGCAAAGATTGAATTTTGAACTCTGGGTCGATTAAAAACTAAAAAGATGAAAATAAATAAAAATCAAATTGAGAAGAAACGCAAAGGAAACATATATCCGATCTTGAGCCTGAAGCTCTGATACCAAATGATAAGATAAGGAATCAATACAAGGGGAATAAGATTCGGATTACCTTGTCGATCGAATATCTCAAGCCAAGAACACTTTGTTTGAGATTCGAATCACTCCAGAAGCAAGATCGATCATGTCTAGCTTCAATGATTCTTGTTGATCAAATATCTCAAGACAAGAACACTTGATTGAGATTCGAATCACTCCACAAGCAAGATTGATCATGTCGAGCTTGAATGATTCTACATGCAATCTAAACTACATAGAATTGCAAAGAAACTTAGCCATTGGCTAAAGAAAAGCACAAATGCTTCTTTTGATATATTTTCCAAGTCTCATTACAAATACAACATAGATGACTTTATATAGCCTCAAAATGAAACTATTAAAGGCATTCTAAAAGTTGTAACATTCACACTTTATGGCCATAATTAGCCATTATGTAAATGTAACCGAAATTAAATAAAAAGTCTTAAAACACAATAACTCTAAATTATAACCCACCCAAAATTTATAACAATCAAACTTTATTCTTCTTCAATGTAGCATGAATTGAAACATCTTTTGATAATTTTGACAACCTTTTCTTCACATCTTCATTGAAGCATACTGTATGATTGATGTCTCTTGGTTCATATCATTCTCCACTTCTTCAAGAGGATTCGTCCTCGAATCTATTTGTGAAACTTTGCTGCAAAAAATAAGTTATGGAAATACGAAGGACCTCACAACACTCTCTCACGTGTATACACTCAAGAAAATTTTAGGCCACTCTTTTTACACACGTTTACACAAATGAAGCTCTCATTCTCACCTCTCAAAATTGTAAATAGAGCAAAGATTGAATTTTGAACTCTAGGTCGATTAAAAACTAAAAAGATGAAAATAAATAAAAATCAAATTTAGAAGAAACGCAAAGGAAACATATATCCGATCTTGAGCCTGAAGCTCTGATACCAAATGATAAGATAAGGAATCAATACAAGGGGAATAAGATTCGGATTACCTTGTCGATCGAATATCTCAAGCCAAGAACACTTTGTTTGAGATTCGAATCACTCCACAAGCAAGATTGATCATGTCGAGCTTGAATGATTCTACATGCAACCTAAACTACATAGAGTTGCAGATAAACGTAGTCATTGGCTAAAAAAGAGCACAAATGCTTCTTTTAATATATTTTCCAAGTCTCATTACAAATACAACATAGATGGCTTTATATAGCCTCAAAATGAAACTATTAAAAGCATTCTAAAAGTTGTAACATTCACACTTTATGGCCATAATTAGCCATTATGTAAATGTAACCGAAATTAAATAAAAAGTCTTAAAACACAATAACTCTAAATTATAACCCACCCAAAATTTATAACAATCAAACTTTATTCTTCTTCAATGTAGCATGAATTGAAACATCTTTTGATAATTTTGACAACCTTTTCTTCACATCTTCATTGAAGCATATTGTATGATTGATGTCTCTTGGTTCATATCATGTATGCTATGGTCTGCACTAAACCTGACATAACACATGCAGTGGGAGTTGTTAGCAAGTACATGGCAAATCCAGGGAAAGAACATTGGGAAGCTGTGAAGTGGCTTCTGAGATATCTGAGAGGTACATCCAATACTTCACTTTGTTATGGCTTGGGAAGCTGTGAAGTGGCTTCTGAGATATCTGAGAGGTACATCCAATACTTCACTTTGTTATGGCAATGGAAGCTGTGAAGTGGCTTCTGAGATATCTGAGAGGTACATCCAATACTTCACTTTGTTATGGCAATGACAAAGTAGTTCTGCAAGGTTTTGTGGATGCTAATCTGAGTGGAGATGTAGACTCTAGCAAGAGCACATCTGGATATATCTACACTATAGATGAAACAGCAGTGATTTGGATGTTCAAGCTTCAGAAATGCGTTGCTCTTTCATCTACTGAAGCAGAGTACGTGGCAATAGCTGAAGCTAGAAAGAAGATGATATGGATGACAGACTATCTAGAAGAATTAGGTAGGAAGCAGTGCAAGAAGATCCTTTATACAGATAGTCAGAGTGTCATACAGTTGGTGAAAAACCCAGTCTATCATTCAAGGACAAAACACATTAGAAGATGATACCACTTCACTCGCAGGTTAGTGGAAGAAGGCGATGTGTTTGGAGAAGATAGAGAGCGCAAAGAATCCAGCAGACATGTTGACAAAATGTGTTGATGTTGGAAAATTAAGTTTATGCAAAGCCTTAATTGGTATGGTGCAGTGATCGTTTGAGAATGAAATTCTTGGTTGACTGGATCAATCTCCAAGTGGGAGAATTGTTAGGTTATGGAGCCTTCTCCTTATTTATAGCTTGGTCAACGGTTATATCCGGTAAAGCTATATTTGGTAAAGCTATATATAGTAAAGCTATATATGATAAAGTTATATCCGGTAAAGCTATATATGGTAAATAGCTATATATAGTAGATGACTAAATCTGGTAAAGCTATATATAGTAAACTAAACCATATATATATCCCGTCCGATAGAGCTTTGAAAATGTACTTTCTATTCTCTGTACTCTCTCTTGTTGTACATACCTGAAATCATCAATAAAAAAAAATCCTTTTAGCCAGAGTTCTCCTTGCACTTTTCTCTATCCTGTTCTTTGTGTTCATCTAGATCGAGTGTGTGCGTTGTTGTGCGATCCTAACAACTGGTATCAGAGCTAACGACTGGTATCGATCCCAACATAGATAAGAGTGGCAAAAATAGGCTTGTTGAAGGGCCAGATAAGACCCCGGGCCTTAACCTCAAAATTTAGGAGATCAGATAAAAGCCAATCTCCTCCTTCACCATAGCCAATCTAATTAAGTAGATTTTTGAAACAAAGTAATTGTATAAAGATATTTCTTCTTTGGAAAGTAGGAAGGAGATAGAAGAGGTGACGTTCAGATGATGACAATAACCCATATGTCCTTATTGGACAATTGTGCCTCATACACCCTTTTAAAAAGTTGAGAAAACAAGCATTTAAATTATTTAAATGAGGGAAAGGTTCCATGAATGAGAATATTGTTACTAAGGTTACCCTAGATAAATATTACCTACCTCTGGTCTACGGGTTTGGCAAATCAAGAATTTGATACATAAACATAGGCTCTCCTTCTTTAAATATTTGTTGCGCCCGTTGAAAAATAGAGTAAGAACTAATAGCATCAGTGAGACGTCAAAGATATCAACCGACCTATCTGGCATTCCTGGTAAGAGCATCCTTTCATTATGATGGGGGATTTGACAAAAACGTCATTTGGTCTAATAATCTCTCCTGGTGTAGTGAGTCCGTCGTCGTCATCTAATATTTATAGAAATCAAAGAAAAAGGAAACGTCCAATTGTTACAATGTTATATATTCCAAACATGAAGAACACGATCTTCAAAATGGCCTAAAAGAGAATAGGATCAAAATTCCAAAACCTTTGTTAGAGTGGTAAGTCGTCTTCAGAGAAAAAATCGACGCAGTGTGCCAACATGGACGTTGGGACACGAAAGGGGGTGGATTAGAGGGTCTCACATCAATTGAAGAAGGGAACGAGTGCCAGTGAGAACGCTGGCCTCCAATCGGGGCGGATTGTGAGATCCCACATCGATTGGGGAGATAAATTAAGTATTATTTATAAGGGTGTGGAAACCTCATTCTATGAGACGCATTTTAAAAACCTTGAGGAGAAGTCCGGAAGGGAAAACCCAAAAAGAACAATATTTGCTAGCGGTGGGCTTGGGCCGTTATAAATGATATCCAGATACCCGACGATGTGCCAGTGAGGAGGTTGAGCCCCGAAGGGGGTAGATACGAGGCAATGTGCTAGTAAGGACACTGGGACACAAAGAGGGGTGGATTAGGGAGTCCCACATCGATTAAAGAAAGGAACGAGTGCGAACAAGGACGGTAGGCCCCGAATCAGGGCGGATTGTGAGTCCCACATCAGTTGGGGAGATAAATTAAGCATTATTTACAAAGAAGACCAACAATTTTCGTTCTTTTTCCTAAGAGATCGATGCCAAGTGTGCTTCACAACCAGTGATTCCGCATACATATGTCACTCGCAACTAACTTGGCCTCGTTGTATTTGTAAGTAAATAGATCTGTGTTGTAGGTACGTCTGAGACATTACAACACCGTAGGAGCGTGAGACAAGCCAAGTAGGACTCACAATGAATTGAGGAGAAAGGAAAACGGCGATGGAAATGACATCAGCGAGTTTGAAATCACGAAAAAGTTGTGGGGGAGAAGAATGACCCACCAGCTCCTCCCCTTGACACATGTTGTGCCTGCAACCAACGACTCCCTTCAGGTTTGTCGGCTTGACTCAGCTCGGCTTGGGCTGACAATTCTCACATGGTTCCTTACATTTTTTTACCCTTCTGGAGCTGATATTGACCTTTTTTTTAATTGAAGGTCAATATAAAGCCCGATTTCAAAATATAAGTTAAGTTTTGCTAAGAAATTAGAATTACTAAGGAAATTAGATGATTTTTCTAATAGGGCGCACATCGACGTCACTTGGGCAACTTCGAGAGACGTAATCAAGCATTCGTATTTAGGGAGAACGACGGCTAAGGCTAACCAAGTAAGTGGTCTTACTATCGTCTCAGTCGGAAGACTTTCCTTATGACTAGTGACACATGCCTAGTGGTCCTGGCACGTGTCATTTATGCTTTATGTTATGTGATGATGTAATGATTTTGTATGATGATGTGACGAGATTATGTGATGATGTTTGAATGGTATTATATGATGATGTAATGATGCTATATGATGGTGTAATGATGTATATGATGATTTGAGATGATGACATGACGATGACATGATAATGATGATGAGATAACTTAATAGGATAATGTAAGATGCATGATGATGAGATGACTTGATATGATGATGGGAATAAAGCCTCATGTGGTTGAGCCACGCTAGACCTTACATACGTGAAAATAAAAAATGCTTATACTTCATTTGTTGTAACACTAAATCAGAAGCATGCAACACACGAATAAAAACAAGAAAAGTACCTAAACTTCAAAAGAATCGCTCGAGACCATTAAGTGTTAAAAAATAAGCATGTTAGCACCATGAGCAATCAAACAATCACGTTCCATTTCTCCTACTCGAAGTCTTGAGAAATAGAGCAATACAAGGTGCAATGCATGAATAAAAACAAGAAAAGTACCTGAATTTCAAAAGGATCGCTCGAGACCATTAAATGTCCAAAAATCAACATGCTAGCACCATAAACAATCAAACAACCATGTTCCATTTCTCCTGCTCATAGTCCTGAGAAATAAAGCAACTACAACTGAGGAATAAAAACAAGACATCTCATCATCCATGGCTTGCTTCCACTTGGTTGTATTCTCCAACTATAGGATTTCATCAAAGGACTTTGGTTCCCCTTCATAGTAAGCAATAGATAGTATAATGAAAGTGAATACCTATTTGATATTCTAATAGTCTTGGATGATCTTCTCAACATCTACTCATGTGTCACTTGCTCCGCTTCTGATTCCTCAGCAACATTCTCAGAAATTTCTTGAGTATCTGCAACAACATCACCCTGTGAATTATTCTGCAACTCAACCTCAACTCCCACTTGCTTCGTTGTCTCGGAACCTTTCTTCAATTATTTGACAGTCTTTGTGAAACTAACTCGTTTCTGCTTGCTCATAACACAATTCTCACCAGGATTCATATCAACAAATTTCAGACCTTCCAAAACTCATTTCACAGCCAGCATCTTCATTTCATTAATGCTCATATGTCCAAGTCTATTATGTCATAGACTTGAATTTGAAGCACTCTCAGCAACAGGTGTTATGTTTATACACCGTGCAGTGGCGTATAGGGTTCCAGATTTTGTGCCACGAGCTACCACTATGGCACCCTTCACAATCTTCCACAAACTCTTTCCAAACTCAGCTGCATAACCTGTGCTATCCAAATGACCAATAGAGATCAGGTTCTTCTCGAGACCAGGAATATATTTGACATCCATTAATGTCCATTGATTTTCTGCTGAAGTTTGTATGCAAACATCTCACTTTCCTTCAATCTCCAAGGTTTTGTTGTCGGCAAGATACACCTTCCCAAAAAATTTTAATTTGAAATTTTGAAATAATTCCTGATTTGGAGATGAATGAAACGATGCACCTGAATCCAAAATTATAAGGACTAGGCTGACTCGATGACTCTAAAAGATGGGTAAATTTTTCGCGAAATAAAACAATTAAAACTTAAAATATAATTTACATTATACCGCGCACACATTAGTAATTTAATGTATGACATAATGGTTAAAACACAAAATAAGGAATGGACACAAAAAAATTTTAAAACAAAAAGGTTGAGGACGACCAATGAGGTTTGTCTATGGCACCTGCTCTAGAGTCCGCTACCGACCTCGACCAGCTCCTTATCACCTGCAAAAAAATGGAGAATAAGGAATGAGTACAAAAACTCAGTAAGTAGCCTACTTGTAGGCTCTTAATCGTGTCCTTGATATGCTAAGGTACCACATTCTTTATTCTTGTCTTGTTCTTGTTCCTATTTTGTTCTTGTTGTAAGTACTTAGGCCCTCTAGTTCTTGTTCTTGACTTGGGGCTCTTACTTTGATCTATCCTAAAGACCTTGGTCCTTGAATTCTAAAACCTTGGTTTTCCTTTAAGGGCGTTAGTACTATGGTTCTTGGTTCTTGGTTTTTGGTCCTTTGTTCTTGGTTCTTTCCTTAGAATTAGGATCTTGATCCATGTTCTAGTCCTTGATCTTTCACTTGTTCTTGGTACTTTCTAGGTTCTTGTTCTGTTCTTGGTTCGTTCTCTAAGACACTCCCCCTAGGATTTATGACACAACCATGCGCCTGACAATCCTGTGTCCAAGGCTTCATGCGTTCCAAGCAACGTTGTCTTAACCCGCATCTTAGGGCTTGCCCTTCGATACGATCTACTTAACTTATGTCCAAGGCTTCATAACGTTCCAAATGGCATAGTATGAAAACCTAAATCCAAGGCTTCTTAGATTTCAAGCGATGTAGTCTAATCCTACATCAAGGGCTTGCCCTATGATACAATCTGAATACCTATGCTCAAGCTTCATGCATTCCAAGCAGCGTAGTCTAAGTCATGAGCATGTTGTATCATGGGAGGTCTAAGGAGGTTTTTGATTTGTGGCTAAGGTAACTTGCTCTATTCTTGTTCCATCGTGGCCCTAGACTACTCCCCATGATAGATCATAAAGGTCACGTGCTCGGTACATACATGAACATGGCATCCTGCAAATCTTTTGGGTACCCGTAACATAGTGCAGGGCATCTCTTCTAGGTGAGGGAAACATGAGGCCAAACATGACATCCTGCAAAGGATACATGGTGAAGAGCATCCCACCTAGAAGAGGAATTCTTAGAGCAACTACAAGGTGCACGCAAAAATAAAAATAAGAAAAGTACTTGAACTTCAAAATGATCGATCGAGATCATTAAGCGTCCAAAAATCAGCATGCTAGCACTATAAGCAATAAAAAAAATCACTTTCCATTTCTCCTACTCCTAGTCCCGAGGAATAGAGCAACTAAAAGGTGTAACACAAGAATAAAAACAAGAAAAGTACCTGAACTTCAAAAGGATAGCTCGAGACCATCAAGCATCCAAAAATCAGCAAGCTAGCACCATAAGCAATCAAACAATCACGTTCCATTTCTCCTACTCGTAGTCCTGAAAAATAGAGAACCTACAAGGTGCAATGCAGGAATAAAAACATAAAAAGTATCTAACTTCAAAAGGGTCCATCGAGACCATCAAGCGTCCAAAAATCAGCATGCTACCACCATAAGCAATCAAACAATCATGTTCCTTTCTCCTACTCGTAGTCATGAGAAATAGAGAAACTACAAGGTGCAATGCTAGAATAAAAACAAGAAAAGCACCTAAACTTCAAAAGGATCGCTCGAGACCATCAAGCGTCCAAAAATTAGAATGCTCTCAATTTTGGAAGGATGACTATGTGTGGATGCTCTCAATTTTTCGTTCACTACTCATTTTCCACACAATTTTGGAGCTGATGGGGCAGAATGATAGGGACATCTTTAGCTCTCAATTTCTTCCTAAAATTTTCTCCTCTCATTGTCATTAAGCTAATGGTATCCTTTAATTTGAGTTTAAACATCAATGAGCGAAGAATTTGGAGGGTTTTTTTTCCATTCATAAAAAAAAAAAATGGACCTTAGTTTTAGATTTGAATTTTAGCAGTTGGATCTAAAGCATCTCGAACCTTCTTCAACATACTCAAATTTAAGCTCAATTCAACCATCGAATTTAAAGATATGAATGGTTTTCTAAACCTATCTAGTTTAAGCATTTTAAAATTTCTTAATTACTAAGAATTAAAAAATATGTTTAAAAATTAGAAAATGATCATTTTGTTGTTTATGCTTACTTTTTCCTCTCTAAACCTTATTCAAACTTCGTAGGTTCTAATGAAAACTTGTAACATACTTAAAAGCTCCTATTTTTGTTTGGGTCTCTTAATCTTTTCCTTAAATTTTTTAAATTTTTAGTGGGTACCTTAAATTACTCGAGTTAACTTGGAGTATTACACCCGAGTACGTGATTGGTTCTAGAGGGGAGGCAAAATATTTTGTTTACAACAATCTTTGCATTAGTAATCTAACGCATACATTATGATTCCCACATGAATACTTGTTTAGAAGAATTAAGTTGTGAAATCCGGATTCAGCCATTTGTGCTTACTCCCACACACAGCCGCAGGGATGGATCTTAAAGGTAACATCGCCCCTATTGCCCTAATTGCTTCTAATTTCGTTTTCTTTGACGCCTTTTTCTCTTGGCGATACGGTATCTTCCAATTTCACCTTCCTGCATTTCCATCGGCTTGTTTTTTATCTCCTCTGTTTCGTTTGCGTCGTTTGTTCTTATTGTTCTGCATTTTTATGGGTTGTGATTTTAATTCTGATTAATGGCTTTGTCTGGAGTTGGGAAGTGCTGAAAGAATGTGGTTCTTATAAAATTAATGACCTAATTTATTGAGAGATGAACAAGAACACAGTTTCTGATGCCCAACTTTGTCCTTGTGTTCCGATGGATCGTCTTCTGGGCCTTATGAATTTCTCGACCTGTTCGGATGATGAGGTAGGCGAAAGTGGTAGAGTGTCCAATATGGTAGGGTTCCCTTCAACACCGTATTGAGTTCATGGATGATCATTGCATTCCCAGGTAAAATAGGTATTGGTTTTGGTTTAGTGTCCCAATGTTTCCCTAAAAGTCTAGTGCAGTTCAAGGAATTTGGTTGTTTCTTGGGTCATCTTGTTGCTTCTATGTGCCATATTCACTGTCATGAAATTAGATGTTGCTGACTACGAAGCTATAGGAAGCTCAAGTCCCTGCTTGTATAAGAAACTCAAAAAAAAGCTAGTCAAATACAAACACTCACTGATTGCCACATAAATAGGAAGACGAACATGTGTGATCAATTTACGACTAAATTTCAAGGACCAAATCAAAACTTTTGGAAGCCTAGAATCTCTTGAAAGCTTTTGAACTTGGAGACAATTGAAACTTAAATAAAATCCTGGGGTGTTTTTTTTAAAGAGTTTTTTTGTCGGTTGATGTTAATGAATCTGTAACGACCCAGGTCCCCCGCTAGCAAATATTGTTTTCGTTGGACTTTCCCTCTTAGGCTTCCCCTCAAGGCTTTAAAACGCGTCTACTAGTGAAAGGTTTCCACACTCTTATAAAGGGTGTTTCGTTCTTTTCCCCAACCAATGTAGGATTCTCACAAAATCTATTCAGTAAATGTATAAATCTGATTTTGGGTAACATTTGTATTTTAATTCACTTTATGATATTAATAATTATTTTGTTTATGGGAAAAAGGAGAATGTACATGTGAGGCAGTCTGAAATGATTACTTCTATTGTATCTATTTTGTTGTATATTTTCTAGTTAAATTGGCTACTCTATTATTGTGACACAACCTTTTTTTAATTCAAAACAATATAGTTTAAAAATAACGTATAAATGGTTAGTCAAATTATTATTATTATTATTATTTCCAGAGCTGAAAGAATGTTGTAATATTGATGGTTCTTATAAACTTAATGGCCTTGATTTTGTTTCATACAATCAGGAGGAGATAAGGAGAGAATGGCGATGGAAGGAGTTGCTTCTATTGCACTTTTGCCTTGTGGCTCTGTCTCTGGCCACTTCATTCAACTTCCTCACTTCGTCTGCTATGGCCTACACGGCACCGGTACCCTTCACACCCATTGTCCCTGCTCTCTGCCTTTCATTCTTTTAAATTTATCAATGTTTTCTTACAAATAGCATTTGAAGTATAACTATGAAACATGGTTGGTGGGTTCGGTATTTGTGGAAACAGTCTGAAACAAGGTTGAAACATCGGTTTTTAGAAGAGCGAGAGCAAACAGGTTAGGGAAATTAAAGGTTCGAGGAAATTGTTGGTTTTGCTAATCGTTGAAACGATAAGATTTCTTTGTATGGTTTTGGTAACGAACATTGTGATTGACGTTCCGGTGTTGGTAGGGTACTTTGTTTTCACAACCCTTTTTAGTCTTAACAGGAACGGAACTCGCACCTGAGTACTAATCCTTCTTTTTGAATGCATGGTTTTTATCTTTTCCCCCTTAGTTTACTTTACATTGGTGTTGTGCAATCTTTAAGTTTGCTAATAATTTTAGTGTGACATATTTGTGTTCCAGAATTGGAATGTGAAAGAGAGTGTAGCAGAGGTGAGGATTACCGCTTGATCAAGCTCACAATTACGAACTACAATGTATGTATGATATGTTTTTCCTCTTTCCTCAGCAACCTATATTATTAAGTTGTTCGTTCACATTCCTATCCTTTTGCATCTCCATTTCCATTTTGTGTTGTACTGCCAGAACAAGCAAGAACGAACTGTCGTTGTTGAACGTAGAGGCCATGATGCTGCACGGTTTCGCAGCATCGTTCATGCTCATGGGTAAGTCTCAAAATTGCTATACAAAACTTATTTCCCGATTGATTCTTCTTCAGTTTGATGAGAACTTCAAGAATTCTCGTCTCTATTCCTCATCGTCTTGAATGTTTGAGCTGAGCTATGTTTATAAATATTGACATCTTGTTTGAAGTAATTGTACGTTTGGATTTGATGAACATCAGTAAGTTTATTATCTCTGTTGTAGACAGTTGGGAAGAGGATGTAGTGAAAATGGTTGAAAAAAAGCATGGAAAGAATGACATAATGATTTCGTTCGAGTGTCAAACGTTGAAGTCTGAGCAAGCGGCTGAGGATCATATCAGACAGTTTATTCCCAAATTAGTAGGACAAGACGCTGTGGGTACGTGTACCCAAATTCTCCAATACCAATTTTATTATGAACCCTATTTTTATAATTGAAAAGAAACAAAAATTCTCACTGAATCTTTGATTGCACAGTTAACGTGGGGCCAATGAGCATCAGAGGATTGGATTTTGAAGCAGAGGAGCAACCAGGAGAGTGACGCAACAATTCGAAACATTTTGAGTAAGACTTTTTTCAACCCATGGCTTGTAAATCAAGGTCTAACCCAGACTTCCAACAGAATTTTTTTCTTTAATGTCGTTTTTCGATCAACAACGTCACTAACTTAAAAAAGAAAATGTAGAAAGGAGTGAGTATACTTATACTCAATAAGCAATCTACTTGTAGACCTTCATCGCATGCTTATCCTACTAGGTATCTATGGGCTTTTCTCTAGAGTCTGTGAAGTTCGAGCCTTGTCTCTACCGTTAGTTAAGCATTTGGGGAGACCTCGAAGTTCTCCCGAGAAATTCTCTGGTCTTAATTTGCTCCTAGGGGTTTGTACAAGTTGTCCAACTTTTCTATTCTTTGACTTAACTAGCATGTTTTGCCTATGCAACAAAATAATCGATAGTTTAGGTTGATGAGCTACCTCATAAAGTTCTTATGGGACATTAGAGTGTTGAACATCTACCAGGGAAGATTATCGAACCCTCCGAGATGACCACAAAGTTGTCTTAGTTGGAGGGGTGGGGTGGGGGGCAACTCTGAGTATGCCGACTAGCTATCTATGTGGCCCCAACCCTCCTCTCTGGATAGGTTTATATGGATAGGTTTATAGGATTGTGGCCCTGAACGAGACTCCTAACCATATCAATATAGTTTGGGAACCTAATCCTCTTGATGTATTACCTTGACCGACCTAGGCCTTACTCACAATACTGGTATTAGAGTGGTATCATAATCTAAAGCATGATATTCATAGTCTAAACCGTTGTGCAAGCTTATTAGGGAGATAATCATATCAATCACCTAAAGCACCAAAATTATAATATGAACATTCATGCAAGCTCAACAGGAATTAGGGACATAGCATCCATCAATCACCGGATTAGGGACAAAATATCCATCAATCACCGACAGCACATATCATAATCATTCATCCTCCTTAACACAACAAAAAGCATTTAAAACAACTTTCATCTCAAAATCTTGTTCAAAGAGCATTTTGGTAATTTCATATATTCATACATAGCTTGTCCAAATTGTCCCTTGTATATTCCCTTATTAGCTTTATGCCAAGTATAAAAATCAACATGCATTTCGGAATATCATGCATATAATGCATTCTCATCTAAAATTAACTTTTTCAAGTCTTAGAGATGCATATTCTAACCACCTAAGGCAATAAATGCTCACGTAATAAGCTGTCCTAGCAATCCCTACAAGTACTTGTTGTATCTAAATCAAGTGGTTTGCTTGAGAATCGAGTAATGTTAAAATAACTCACTAAATTGACAACATGAAATTTTAATACTAGACATATATGACATACTAAGATTATATATGAATTTTAGTGCTTATTAGATAAGCATAAATATCTAAACCAAGTAATGACTATAATGTCTCTAACTTACCTTTGGCTCGTAACTCAAATGACCTCCAAATGTCATAAAACTTTAGAGGTCTTATTTAATGATGAGGTCTTATTTAATGATGGGTAAGTAAGTAAAATTTTAGAATCTTTAAATCATGTTTGAAGCTCAAACCAAGTTTAGGGTGACTATGACTAAAATGCCCTGAGGTTCCTTTAAGATATTTCAAGGTTCAAACATGCTCCAAATAACTCAAGGATTTAAATAAAGCCTATTTATAAGGACACGAAGAATTATCCAAGGTTTTAAGATGTTTGAATCAAGTATAGAACCTAAACCAAGTTAGGGGTAAAGTTAAAGTTTAAGAAAAATGATGAATTTACCCATAATAGACATTCATGATCTTTCTAGAACTTCAACGAATATGATGATCTTTATGATGCAATGAACGACATATAGATGTTGTCATGAAATGTTCAAAACTATAAGTTTGGAATAGAACTTAAGAAGGTATATTAAGACTTATGTCACACGAATAACTCTAGAAGCAAAAACCTAAGAACTCAAGAAAATCAAGAAAGCATTCTAAGGACAAGAACCATGAAAACTCACCACACAAGCCCTGTGTCCACTGAGGCAAGAAGAATGCTAATAGTCACTTAAGAACAAAGGATTGATGTCCTCAGACTCATAACACAAGAAACCCTAAACCTCTAACAACACAACTTGTTAATGACTCAAACTACGTCACTTGAAACCTAAGTAGCTTTGGATGTAGACTTTAGACTGCATTGGTGGAAACGTAAGAAGCCTTGGATGCAAGTTTCAGACTATGCCGTTCGGAGCATATGAAACCTTGAGCATAGGTTTTTAGACTGCATTGTTTGGAACGTATGAAGCCTTGGACGTAGGTTTCAGACTACAATGCTTAAAAACCATGGACTATCCTAAAGCTTATTATGAGATAACATCCTGATTACTAAAAATCAAGTGCTAACTTAGAGCTCATCTTAGTTTAAGGTAACGACTTGATTACTTAAAAATTAAGGTCTAATCCTAAACATAACATAAACTTATAAAAAAACTCTATCGTGGTACTTAATAATTTTCCCGGCCTTAAACGGGTTCATTAAGGTGCATAATTCTAGGTTAATTAATAGGAGCATTCTAGTCCTTTTCCTCCTATAATGAACCCTTCATAGCAATATGTGCGTAATTCAAAGTATCATAAGGACATAACATTTTCCTTCAACATTCTAACAAAATCGTGAATCTTGGTTAAGGAGTTGTTAGGGGTAGTCTTGTCCTTTTTCCTTAATCATTAACTCATACCCCTAAATTTCGCTTTGATAAAAGAGATTATTATTGAAATCTTAAGTAGATTATGTACTTAAACCTAGGTTTAAAATTTTGAGTCATTTAGAGAGTGTTTGGACCTGAAATGTCTTATAGAAATTTTAGGGGCATTATGGTCATCTACCACCTTAAATTTAACCCCAAACATGATCCATGGTCTTAAAACTTTACCTAATCCTTTAACATCATAAAATAAGACTTATTATAAAATTTCATAATATTTGGAGGTTATTTGAATCAGGAACGAAATGTATTTAACATAAGGGCATTGTGGTTATTTTGCTTTCATACTTGATTTAGCTACTCAACTTTATCCAATGCCACCAAACTACTCATATAAACTTAACATATCATATTATACTTAGAATTTAAATTTTATGGATAGCGGAGTTTGTTTAGTGGGTTATTTTAATGTTACTTGATTTTCGAGCAAAACGCTCGATTTAGGTCCTTAACTCATGGTTTTTTTTCCTTATTTCTCCCATATTCCTTTAAATCTACTTAAATTAAGGTCTTTAATGAAATCCAAGTGAGTCCCACAAGTATTTTTTAAGAAAAGTTCAAGATAGCTACTTACCTCTTAGTTCGTGTTTGGGGCCTCAATTCTCGAGCTTCTAGTATCCGATTTACTCCAAAATTTGTTTGACAACTTTCTTAGGGAGTCAAGTTTCTATGACCATTGAAAATTTTATGAGAGTCCGTCCGAAATGAGGTTAATTTTGAGGGAAAAAAAACAAAGTAGTAGGTTAAGTTTAATCAGCCACATCATCGTCTTCTTCCTTGGATGGGAAGAAGACGTGTGTTGTCGTTACAAGCTATCCTTATCCTTGAAACTCGTCTTTCTCACCCTTCTACAGTGTCTTTTTGTCCTTGATTTCTTCATGAAACTTAAAGATGGAGTATCAAGGAAGAGTGAGAGATTATTTTCTTACCTTCTCGTGCACTGTGGAGTAAGTTTATCAGGATTTGTTATTCTCACCGGAGTTCAAACCCAAACTTTCTTTATTGGACAATCGACTCTAGAGCTTTTCCAAGACTCAATTTTTTCAAAAAAGTTCTTCCTTATAGAACTTAAGTCGATTCAAATGTAGATTCTGTTCATCTTGGTTTGCTTCATATAGACCTTATCAAACTTTGTGTCCCACCACTTAAAATGTAAGAAATTTTTGTGTAGGTTTTAGACTGTATCGTAGAGAACGTATGAAGTCTTTTATGCAAGTTCAGACTACATCCCTTTGAACACATAAAGTCTTGGACATAAGTTTAGGCTGTGTTGCTTGGAACACATGAAGCCTTTGAGACAAGTTATCAAGTTCATGTCTTGTACTATAAATCCTAAGGAAAGAGTCTTAGGCAACAAAATTACAAGAAAAGTGTCTTAGGGAACAAAATGAGAATAAGAACAAAAACTAGAGACAGGAACCAAGAACAAGACTAAGAAAAATGATAAGGACCAAGGATAAAAAGGAAACTAAAACATAGATCAAAATCCAATTTCTTAAGACTAAAAACTAAGGATAAAAACTCTAGAATCCAGAACCAAGATCCTTAAGCTAGACAATGACAAGAACTCAATAATAGAATCTAAGGGCATAAGTTTTCCGGATAAGAACAAGAACATGACAAGTAGTGTGATACCCTAACAAATCTTAAGGACACGATTAAGAGTTCATAAGTACGCTACTTACTGAGTCTTTGTACTCATTTCATATTTTCTGTGTTTTTAATGTAACTAAGGAGCTGGTCGAGGTCGGGAGCGGACTCTGGAGCAGGTGTTATAGACACATCACACATATTGTGATAAGACAATCTTAATTCTCAGCACCGATCCAAGCTTTTGTTGAAACAAGAACGCTTGAATCAAAGAAAAATTCGAATCAACAAAGAGATAAGGCTAGAATTAGATTACCTCTCAAGATCAAAGATCTAGAAACAAGATTTGGACCTTATTCTAAATTGAGTCACTTCACCATCAAACTTGATTAAGGGTGAATTGAATGACTAAGATGCAATCTACCACAAGAATTTCTTTAAACTTAGAAATGACAAAGACATGCTTAAATTTCTAAGGGTGAAAGTCTCAACTTGACAGCTAAATTTCATTCATAAAAAAACGGTCATTTAGATATTAATTTGTGGTATTTATAGTCTCTCCAAAAGAAACTTCAAACTCTTCAAATGTAAACTAAATAAGTAAGTGACCACGATTGGTAAGTTATCCAACTGACCTTTAAATGTCAAACTAGAAAAAGAAGTTAGGATCACTTTTACCACTAACTTTCCACCCTTTTGGCCAAATTATGGAATTAAAAATATCAATGAAGTGCTATTTATAGCAATCGTGTAAATATTTAGTTACCGTTGCCAAGCTCTAAATGGTCCTTTCTCAATCAAATTATCTTCTAACACATGAAAGGAAGGTTGAATCGAGCTTATCCAATTTTTTAGATGAAGATTGAATACACCGTGAACCTTATCATCTTCCCCCTTTTCAAAAGAATTTGTTCTCGAATCAGGAAAATCATCACCTATATAGGTACTGAAGTTAGAATCATTGAAAGTCGAATGTACTAGAAATTCTCCTGGAAGATCAATTTAACAAGCATTAGTTATTAGTACTTTCAAGAACTTGGTAAGGGTCATCCCTTAGATGTAACTTTGTCTTCCTTCGAGATGGAATCGCTCTTTGCGAAAATGTATCCAAACCCAATCATCGGGTTGAAAAATGATTTTCTTCCCTCCTTTGTTAATTCTTTAAACAACTTTAAAATTTTGTTTCTCAATTCTCTCCCTCACCTTCTTCGTACCAGGTTTGGATCAAATCTGCTTGATTGCTCAACTAAAAAAATATTAGAAAGAATTGAAAGCAAATCAAGAGGGTAAGTGAATTAAATCCATAAAAAACGTCAAAATGAGAAAAATGAGTGGAACTATGAATTGTTCTATTATATACAAACTCTACCAATGACAAACATTCCTCCAAAGACTTAATATTCTTACAAATAATAGTCTTAAGAAATGTTTCTAATGTTCTATTAACCGCCTCGGTTTGCCCATCAGTCCGAGCATGACATGTACTTGAAAACATTAACTTTGTATCCAATTTACCTCCAAAATATTTTTTAAAGGTGGCTTACAAATTTAACATCCCTATTACTAACAATAATTCTAAGGACTCCCTCCAATTTTACTACTTACCTAAAGAATAAGTCAAAAACATGTTTTGCATCATCCATCTTGTTGCATGCAATAAAATGAGTCATTTTACTACATCTCTCTACAACAACAAGAATACTATCTTTACCCTTTTTCATGGGCGGACAACTAAGAACAAAATCCATAGACATATTAATCCAAGGTTTGTTAGATATATTCAAAGTTATATACAATTCATTTGGTCGTGATGTAGATTTAGCTTCTTTACATTTAAAATATTGGCTACAAAACTTATGAACATCGTGCATCATCTTCGGTCAAAAGAAGAGTTCATGCAACATATTATAAGTTTTATTATTCCCAAAATGTCTCATTAAGTCACCACCTTGTGCTTCTTTTACAAGCAAATCTCTTAAAGAGCATTTAGGAATACAACGCTTACTTTTCTTAAATAGAAACACATAATAATCATCCATAGCGTTTTTCGCAAGACAAGATGCATAAATAGTGCCAACGGCTCAAATCCAAGAATTGTTGTACTAAAAGAAGCAAATAGATTGTACCTTTTAGATAATGTATCAACACCATAGTATAACTTACTTATATTTGATGACATATGAAAATGTTTCAATAAACTCCACCCACTTTGCATGTTTACGGTTCAGTTTGCTTTGACCCTTAAGATACTTCAAGCTTTCATGATTAGGGTGGATCACAAACTCTCCCGGCCATAAGTAGTGTTGCCACACTGCAATGTACGAACTAAAAAAAATTATTTATAATAGGTAGGATAGTTCAATGTTGCCTCATTTAGTTTTTCACTAAAATACATCAAGGGTTTTCCATCTTGCATCAAAACAACACCTCCGCCCAAACCGCTTGCATTACACTCTATTCAAAAGTTGTATCAAAGTTAGGCAAGACAAGTAATGGTGCATTAGTAATTTCTTCTTACGCTCATTGAATGCATTCTCGCATTTCCCCATTTAAAAACAACATTTGTTTTCTCTAAATCATTCAATGGTGGAGTTATGGTGCAGTTATAGTGCTAAAATCGATTATAAATCTCCTATAGAAGCTATATAACCCATGAAAACTCCGAATTTCACTTGCATTTTTTTGGTGTTGGTTAATCCCTAATTGTTTTAGCTTGCTCTTCATGTACTCCTACTCCATTTTTACGAAGTCAATAGGGTTAACTTTTTTCCCTACAAAAACTAAACTTATTAAAGTTAGCATAAAATTTTTCTTTTCTAAAGGTAATAAAAACTAACTTAACATGTTCTACATGCTCAACCAAAGTCTTCAAATAAATTAAAATATCATAAAAAACACAATAATATGTTTTCCCAAATATTATCTCAAAACATATTCGACATAAATGTACTAGGAACATTAGTTAGCCCAAAAAGCTAACAAGTCATTCATACAATCCAAACTTAGTTCGGAAAGTTATTTTCTATTTATCTCCTATATGCATTTTAATTTGATGATATCCAGATTTCAAATCAAACTTGGTAAATAGAGATGAACCATGAAATTCATCAAGCATATCATCTAGTCTAAGAAAAGATGTCGATACTTTTCCGTCATTTTGTTGATGACTCTACAATCGACACACGTGTCAAGTTCCATCTTTCCTTGACACCAATAAGACTGAGGGCAATGGAATACACTAATATAGTAGCCGAAATAGCGGATTCTCCGACTTCTCTTCAACAAATTTAGTAATGAGCATAACGGCCCTATTGTTCCGATGGAGAGAAGAACCTATGATTAGCTTTTCAAAAACTTTCCAAACCAACAATTTCTTATTTTACTATGTCATGGACTCAAACTTTCTCGTATATAACCCTTCTCCATGGGCTCCTCCCCTTGCCTCAGAATTTCTTTACTCTCAGTTAGATTGGCTTTATACGCTAGTCTTTTAGGAATGACAGCCCCCAGGATGAAATCTATTTTATGTTCAATACTTCCAATGAGAGGTAGTCCTTTAGGGATTTATTGATCGATTTTATATCCCAGACCTTGGTTTTCCATGTTTTAATAAACTTCGAAACGACACTTGGATTTGTCTTTTAGATGCCGTGTTTGTTTTAAATTGCGCAAAATTTTATAATATTTTTAGTGTTAGTCCATGTCACCAACCATGCTTCAAAGCCTAAAAAATTAAGTCGTGACACTCTCGTACTCTCCCCCCGTTCTCATGTCCTCTGACACCTACGATTTTTCTTTCTCTTACGCTGATTTTAAAGTTTTATCTAACAAAAGTTTAAATTATTGAATCTATTAGTTTAGTATTTGTATGTTATACAAATAATATTATCTAAGGCTAATACGAGATGTTGATTTCAAGACAACTTCAAATGTTTGATTGTGTTGATGTTAAACTTATAGAATCCGCTCATGAACTTATTATAATTTTTTGAAGTATAATGAACCAATAGATGTTACTTTGAAAGTTAGTAAACTTCATAGATTGGTTAAGTTGTTGATCTGAACGTTCTTTCTATGAATTTTGGTAACGAGAGTGTAGCAGCAGGGATGAGACTTTTCGCTTGATCAACCTCAAAATTACGAACTATAGTGTATGTATGATATGTTCATATTCCCCACCATCTTGAATGTTTGAGCTATTTTTAAGATGACGTAGTGAGCATGGTTGAAAAAAAGCATGGAAAGTGTTACATAATGATCTGGTGAAGACTCGTATTATAGTTTTGTCACTCTAAGTTATTTGGTGATAGTTTATAAAAGATGGTTAGAACATAAGAACGAGCTTAGAGTAACGACCCTAATGTTTCTTTTAAAATAAGGCTGCTACTACATGTATGTCATGACTATTGTATGCAAAAAAATCATTCGAGACGATTCGCTTTAAATATTGCTATGGACTTAAATGTCTATAGATTCATTTTCAATAGCATCGTAAAAATAACATAGTTGAAAACTAAAAACAAAACATCTCTTATCAAAGTACCTATCCTAATATAAAGATTATGACTTAAATGCAAAAATTTAACTATGATGACTTCATTCCATGACCTCCTCAACGGTTGCCGTCACTTCTCTTGCCTTTACCTGAAAAAAAAAATTTAGAAAAAGTGGCTTGAGTATTTATAAATAGTCAGTAAATAGTCCCTCCAGGAAAATGCAAGCATATGCAATTATGGTTCATAGGAGACCTATCAACTGTTCCTTGTGCTCTACTTTTCAATCGGGGTAGGAATGGATGTGTAGTACTTCTCCACACATGTTCTACCCGTGCGCGCATGAATCCACTAGACAAACTCGTATATGTACTCCCGAGGTCTGACTACGGGCTAGTGCACGCTCATGTTGCCAGAAGCCACAAAGGGAAAGGAGCGTGTATCATATCATAGTGTACATGTCTATACTTATCATATTGGAGAAATATTCCAATGCTCATGACATACAACATGCATGAGGTCTCACAATTTCAAATTATGGTAATCTTATTTCTATTCCTTCCATGACATAATGTTGCTATGAGACATACATATGTATACTCAACATATCTATCATGGCTAATATACATGGCTCATCAATGTCTCATAGGCATAATGGAGCATGCTATCGTATCATACATGACATGATGACATGAACCAAGACATGACATTGATAATGTAATATAAACTTCAGGAAAGATGTGAAGAAAATGTTGTTCAAATTGTCATAAGATATTGCAATTTCCACATTAAAGAAGAATCAAACTTTATTTATTCTTGGATGATTACAAAATTTGGGTGGATGATGATCTATAGGTATGATGTTTTTTTAATATATTTTAAGACTTTTGTCTACTTTAAGGTTACATTTACATAGTAGCTAATTATTGTGATAAAGTAGGAAGTATACCATTCTTAAAATACCACATAGAAGGTCAAGGGTCTTTATTTTGAGGCTATATAAAGCCACGTAGGTTATATTTGTAAAGTAGACTTGGAAAATGTTGTAAGAGGAGCATTTGTGCTTCCTTTTAGCCAGGGCTAAGTTTCTTTGCAATTCTATGTAGTTTAGATTCGATGTTTCAAATCATTCAAGCTTGACAAGATCAATCTTGCTTGTAAAGTGATTCAAATCTCAAATAAATGTTCTTGACTTGAGATATTTGATCAACAATGTAATCCAAGTCTTACTTTCACTTGCGGTGAAATCAAATTGATTTAGGTGTTTTAGCATTTGTGAAATAGAGGTTTGCATATCCAGGTGTTTACGAGGGTTTTTAGATTCAACTGACTAAGGTTTTCTTATCACATGACATACTGGAAATACATGCATCATATAACATTTTTATCATAATGTAAATCATAACATAACATAATGACGCTATAACATCACAAAAATATGACACGTAAAGGACCATAGGTACGTATCAATTATACATCACACAAGCCATTCAACTAACCCCGAGAGCATTCCAACTGTAAAACCACTTGGTTGGTCTAAGCTAGAGTCACTAAGCTCCTTGGTTCTTGCTTCTTAAATTCCAATTCCACCTAAAGAGTTCCACAACCTCGTGTTAAAACATGTTAGCTAAACGACATCAATTAGTATAAAATTTTGGCTTAAAATACTTTAAATTGACTAAACAACAACCATACTAACCTTAAAATGTACTTAATAATGAGGTTCAAAATAGGCAAACTCAGCCGAATGCATTGAGACGAGTCACTGGATTGTGCTAAGCTGAGGCAAGGAGGGGTTACGGGTCACAGTCCAAGTAAGATCGCTGACAAGTTAGGCTCGTGAGTTGGATCTAGGATGTGTTGAGTCTAGGCTTCTGAATGAACTGGAAGTGTTGGGTCGACGTTGGACTGTGCCAAGTGTCATGGTCCTACATTTTTTTACCGAGTGGCATCGTGATCTTGACACGCTCACGACTAGCCTTGAGGGGAATTAAGCCCCATATATATTTTTCGCCCCAGCTTTGTGGCTTCGTCAAACCTTAGGCGAGGTTTGTCTTCGCCAATCGAACATCGCTTGTGCGGAATCCAAGCTTGTTCAACCACACACGCCGCCTGCGCGTGCATGTTCAATCCTCTGTGACACATCCGACTTGCCTCTACACTAGGCCCACTCATTCGGCTCGACCTTGTCTCTACTGGGCCAAGGTCTCTCAGTACAACGTTGCATTTCATCTTGCCATCTCGATCCCCATCGACAGGGTCCATATATCTTGATGCCATCTCGAGTCTCGGGATGTCGTTGGCCATCATAACTCATTTGGTCATGCCATCAAGAATGGGCCTATGTGTCGTTCATCTCATCGGGACTTCCCGAACATCCATCCATCTGGGTTCTATCGAGGCATAGGCCCTCCCGTGCCCATGCTGAGTCATTTACGGATACCGTACCGGATAGCGGATGTATGTAGCAACCTCCAACACGCGGGCTACGGTGCAATACCGGCACACCTGTGCCGCCCGGTACTATCCTTTAAAAATCCATTTCAAAGGAAGTCGCCCGAGACACTCGTTTCTCGGCACGCTGCCCACACGTATGTGCCACAGGGTAGCTCACTTAGGCCACAGGGCCTAGAGGTGGTGGAGAGCTAACACCATGGTACCCCTATAGTACATTTTGAGTCATTTTCATTAACCAGGTGTAGACATGATTTTGATGAGGTGTCATACGGTATCGTGCATTGTCCGTCCGATGTCCGATTGACTCCAAACTTGGCGAGCATTCACATTTCATATGGACGAACTTAAATCCCAAACCGCATGTCCAAATTTCTTCCGAAACCCCGACTTTTGAGGTTAAGGCCTAGGGCCCTACCCGGCCCTTCAACAAGCCTATCTTGTCCTTCATGTCTATTCTGATGTCTCTGTCTTGCCGATGTCTCAACTTGTCTTCAATGCCCACTTTGCGTGGTGGTGTGTTGGATGATGCATCGTCCTCCTCGATTGCATCATGGCACTCTTCTATATTGGCTCGCATATGGCAGGATGGGCGTCTCTTGAAGGACGCCACTTCGCTTGTCATGACGTGAGGGTCACAACCTACTCTCTTCATAGTATGGTTGTGACATTTTCTCCCACTTAACTTAGTCATCGTCCTCGATGACTTACTCGGGTCACAATCATATTACAGATTGTGACATTCTCCCCCACTTAATTTAGTCATCGTCCTCGATGACTTTCTCGAGGCGCATTCGCCCCATTGATTGTGAAATTCTCCCCCACTCAATCTCGGTATCGTCCCAATGACGATCCAAACTCCCTAACCGTTGGCGACTCAACTCGCTGGATTTGGTTGTGTTTCAGAAAAGTATACAATTGTTCAGCACCTAACTATCTTTTGTCATAATGCTCTTCTTGCAGACGTCTTCCGCCAACTTGGGAACAAGTTCGAGTAGATGCTTCTGACTTCTCTTTTGTCATGTGACACCACGTTTTGATTCTTGACTTGGTCAGTTGTTGGGTGAACTTGCCTCCCTTTGGTTTGGTACTACTATCTACGGCTATCTCCCTTCGGACCTATTTCTGTTGTTCGCCCATCTTGGACTCGGCCACCGAGACTCGCAACGTAGACGTGGCTATTCAGTATTTGCCATAGTTGTGGGTGAGGCTGACTCTTTTTGCAGACACTCACCAGATTACTATGGACTTAAAAGGGGCACTTTGCCCTGTTGTGGTCAACTTGGCCTCTGTGTGTGTATCCTCTATGGATCACATAAATTCGTGCACCCCTCGGGGTGGGGCTTGCAAGCCCAGCCACGACACTCTTTCGTCGCGATCACTTCTTCTATTGAGCAAAGTCAAAAACTTTTTTACGGTCTCTTCAATTGTTGCCGGGCAACTCTGTGTACTTTGCCACCTTCGTGTGACTATTGTTGTACTTGAACTTCTAGCTTGATGCTCACTTCTCGAGCGGATATTGGTCTTGACATCTCTTGTGGAGTCATCCACCTTAGGCACAAGGTGGTGGCTTAAGGAATACGCGTGTGCTTGTATGTCCGAGCACCTTTACGGGGTGAGAGACTTATTGATGTTGCTCTCCCCTGCTCGAACTCGGCTACCTCTTTGCAGCAAGGTCGTCCCCCCATAAGGACTTACGTTGTACTCAACTTTTGCACCTGCCCGACGTTTGTCTTTTCTCGACTCTCGGCTTCTCTCCTTGCCACCACTAACACTATTCTTCTAATGTGAATGGTTCTTTGGGAGGCACCGTCAGGGTGCGCTTCCTATTTCCTCTGTCTTGTCCACTTCGAAACTACAAGCTCCTGTCAGATGAGCTTAGTTTTGCTTGACAGGTAGATCTCCCCATATTGAGGTGTCGACACAGGACACTATTGAACTTCGGGTAGTCTTGGCTTCAACCCCCAACTTATTATAATTCTGACCAGCAACTGTTCTGCCCACTTTGGCACTCTTGACACACTTGCAAGGTCTTCGATCAACTCTTGGGTTCATTTCTCTTCACTGTCTTGCCTGACTAGACACACAAAGTGTGGCTCTAATACCAACTGTCACGCTCCTACATTTTTTTTTACCGTGCGGCGTCATGATCTTGACACGCTCACGACTAGCCTTGAGGGGAATTAAGCCCCATATATATTTTTCACCCCGGCTTTGTGGCTTCGTCGGACCTTAGGTGAGGTTTGTCTTCGCCAATCGAACATCGCTTGTGCAGAATCCAAGCTTGTTCAACCACACACGCTGCCTGCACGTGCATTTTCAATCCTCGGCGACACATCCGACTTGCCTCTACACTAGGCCCACTCATTCGGCTTGACCTTGCCTCTGCTCGGGCCAAGGTTTCTCAGTACAACGTCGCATTTCATCTTTCCATCTTGATCCCCATCGACAGGGTCCATATATCTTGATGCCATCACGAGTCTTGGGATGTCGTCGGCCATCATAACTCATTCGGTCATGCCATCGAGAATGGGACCACATGTCGTTCATCTCATCAGGACTTCCCAAACATCCATCCATCCAGGTTCTATCAAGACATAGGCCCTCCCGTGCCCATGCCGAGTCATTTACGGATACAGTACTGGATAGCGGGTGTATGTAGCAACCTCCAACATGTGGGCTAGGGCGCAATACCGGCACACCCGTGCCGCCCGGTACTATCCTTTAAAAATCCATTTCAAAGGAAGTCGCCCGAGACACTCGTCTCGACACGCTCATCCACACTGTGACACACGTATGTGCCATAGGGTAGCTCACTTAGGCCACAGGGCCCAGGGGTTGTGGAGAGCTAACACCATGGTACCCCTATAGTACATTTTGAGTCATTTTCATTCTACCAGCGTAGACATGATTTTGGTGAGGTGTCATACGGTGTCGTGCATTGTCCGTCCGATGTTCGATTGACACCAAACTTGCGAGCATTCATATTTCATATGGACGAACTTAAATCCCGAACTGCATGCCCAAATTCCTTCCGGAACTCCGACTTTTGAGGTTAAGGCTCGGGGCCCTACCCAGCCCTTCAACAAGCCTATCTTGTCCTTCATGTCTATTTTGATGTCTTTGTATTGCTGATGTCTCAACTTGTCTTCAATGCCCACTTTGCGTGGTGGTGTGTTGGATGATGCATCGTCCTCCTCGATCGCATCATGACACTCTTCTATATTGGCCCGTATATGGCCAGATGGGCATCTCTTGAGGGATGCCACAACCATACTGTGAAGAGGGTAGGTTGTCCTTCATGTCTATTTTGATGTCTTTGTATTGCTGATGTCTCAACTTGTCTTCAATGCCCACTTTGCGTGGTGGTGTGTTGGATGATGCATCGTTCTCCTCGATCGCATCATGACACTCTTCTATATTGGCCCGTATATGGCCAGATGGGCATCTCTTGAGGGATGCCACAACCTTACTGTGAAGAGAGTAGGTTGTCCTTCATGTCTATTTTGATGTCTTTGTATTGCTGATGTCTCAACTTGTCTTCAATGCCCACTTTGTGTGGTGGTGTGTTGGATGATGCATCGTCCTCCTCGATCGCATCATGACACTCTTCTATATTGGCCCGTATATGGCCGGATGGGCATCTCTTGAGGGATGCCACTTCGCTTGTCATGACGTGAGGGTCACAACCTACTCTCTTCACAGTATGGTTGTGACACCAAGCTCAATCTACACAGGGGTAGAGTGAGCTAGACGATCATGGGCTCCTATTGAACTGAGCCGAGGGATGCAATATATGTGGATTTTGAGGCTAGCGAAGCATTTTGAATAATGAGTTTTGTTTAATGTGGAAAATTAATAATTAATTGTAGTAAAAATTAATGTCGAAAATTTAGCAGCCACAGGTCTCCGGGTCCCCCATGTTTCCCTCTCTACCAATGCCTAAAAAATGTAGTTTTAATTTGACGACAAAAAGAAGAAGAAGAAGAAAAAAAAAAGTACTATTTATAACCATTTATTTATTTATTTAATTACTTTCTTTTCTTTTCTTTTCTTTTTCTTTCATTTATTTATTTATTTATTTTTTTAATACACAAACAAATTAGATCCGAAGCCAAGCCAAGCGAAGGCATCCGCCAATGGGGAGTGGTTTTTACAATCTTTCCCAAACAAAACTTCCTCCAAAGCCACCGTAACACCAACCAACGATTTTCTCTCTCTAAACTCTTCCAACTCTCTGATCCGCACGACCCCAATTCATCCTCCCATTTGGAATTCGTGATCCAGTTTTGCCTCAGCAACGCATTTGAGCGATTTTTGGAGCGGAATCTTGAGCGATTTTTGGGTTTTTCTTTTTCTCTTTGTGGACTCCTGATCTCTGTCTGGAACTCATTGTCGGTGGGGGTTCGGGTGATGCGAGCTTAGATTTCATGGTGGTATTTGGCCGCCATGGATGGTGGTAGGCGTCTTCCTGGGGAGCCTGTGCTAGGGTTGTTGTTGTCGTTGTTGTTGTTGTTGTTCTCCTTCTTCTTTTTGTTCAGTTGTCGTGGCCGACGATGACTACCTGAAGGAAGCTGCATAGAGGATGATGCAGCTTCACTTCTCGCCTAGCATGAGAAGCATCACGATCTCGACCAATAATGGATTTATTGATTTCATGAAGATCAAGGTTGCAGCTCGCCATATCTCTTACCGGACCATTTTCCACACCTTCCTCCTCCTCGCATTTCTCTTGCCTTTTGTCTTTATCCTCACTGCCGTCGTTACCCTCGAAGGCGTCAATAAGTGCTCCTCCTTTGGTACTATACTATTCTATACTATACTGTTTTTATTATGTTTTTGATCTTTTTGTTTTTTTTACAAATAAATAATTTTACGTTCTTTTGGTTCATCCGTCTGCGAATCTATGATACGGATCTTAAGCATTCATAATCGAATGGTTGCTGAAGCCTTGCGTGATTTCTTCATTGGATGAGAGATTTATTTTTGTTTGTGAGCATATCAAATGAAGCGCTTATGATTAGATGATTTGCGTGTCTTTGAGATGCTTTTTCTTGACTTTTAATCGTTCTCTTTTTCCTCGATATGAATGTAACGCAATGCGCTGGAAAATCTCCAATTCCTTGATCTAGTACGAAGCTCAGTAGAAACTCAATTTAGCCATTCGTGGAATTTCCATGGTTTCTAAAGAAACATCTACTTCTCTTTTCCCCTTCCAATTGAAATGCTTGTTTTTCTTTGTTCATCTGATGTGCTAATGGCCATTGTGATATTCTCATTTTCTATTGATAATTATGCATTCTTAAATGCTTCCTCTATTTTAGCTTCTCCTTGCCACCACAAACCCTTTCTTAGTTGTTTTGTGACGTTGATGATAGTGGATTCATATTCATGTTTTTCCTTGCTCTGTTTCAGATTGTTTAGGCAGGCGGTTGGGACCACGGCTTCTTGGTAGGGTTGACGGTTCAGCGGTAAATACCTCCTTTATCATGTGAACATAACCTTGGTTTGAATTTTATGATATGCCTCAGTCGGTTGCATATGTTATTAACTTCAGCCCTTTCCTCTTGATCGTGGTTGAATGTTTCTTCAGAAACTTGTCAGTGAATTTTACAAGATTCTCAATCAAGTTAAAACCGACGAAATACCCGATGGGCTAAGGCTGCCAGATTCTTTCACTCAATTAGTTTCAGAAATGCAGAATAATCAATATGATGCAAACACCTTTGCTATAATGTTAAAGGCAATGGTATGTATTCTGCTACAGATTCAAACACATGTTGTAGGAAAAATGTTTTTTGTTACCTTTTTCCCTCCCCCTATTTTCCACTCCAAAATTTACCGACCGTCGTCCTTGGGAAATATTACAACATTTCTTGTTATTTAGGTTTGGCACCAGAGTAGAATTATGTCTTCTGTTCCTCAGTTGAGACCCGTGGAGAATTTTGTTAACCTTTATAAAATGATGTAATTAGGACGTCAAAAGCTGATATTAGGTAGCTTTGGTAGCATTCAGGTTTCTAGACTAAGGCTATGTCTTTTTTAAAGTCAATGATAATATTTTTGATGCATTGGACTCTTCTAAGGTTTTTATTTTTATTTTTTGTTTATATTACATCAACATTTAGGTTACATGGTTTCAAAATAAATTCATTAGTTTACATGGATTCAAAATAAAATTCTTTCTTAATTCGTATATATAGATATATTTGATGTTGTATTACGTCCTAACCTGTTTAGACATTTACAAAGAAATGATCATGGTGTTAATAAAAAGATTGTATGTCCAACCTGGATGTAACCGTAAAACCTTAGGAATTATTTCTTAGAAATTATGGTAAAATATTTTTGTTTCTTAGTGGCTCCTTTCTTTGTAATTAGCTTTTAGGGTAAGAAGCATGCTCTGTGTTATTAATAGAGGGTTAGTGTTCGACATGAACATGCTGAGACACATGCTAACATTTGTTTGACACATAAATGAGCTCTAATTTTTTTATATTAAGTTTTAAACATTAAAAATTTTATACTCGTCTAATAACTCTTTGAATTAAATAGTCCACTTGAGAAATTTAATAGTGAATGTAATAAGAAAAAACCCCACTAGGTTAAGAAATCCACTAAGAAAAGAAACCTGAACATATTGCAATGAGAAAAGGAAAAAAAGCTAGTCATCTTAACATATTCTTGGCTTCTTTCTTGCCCTTTTTGTGTTGGGTTATATTTTGATGGAAACACGTAGTAAACACACTCCTTGAAGCATTGAATATTTAAGCATGTAAAGATTTTCTACACATTTTAAAAAAAAATAATTACTATGTCTCCTGTGTGCCACGCCCTACTGCTTCTTGGATTATAAGTTTCCCTCCAAGGTTCAATACTATCATTAGAGTACTAAAAGCTACAAGTCTATTGGACATGGTTCTATGAATCTGTCCTTTAACAGGGATCTGGAGCAGTCTAAATGCTTTTATGGTCTGGTGAAGCACTTGCCCCCATTTTAAGTGGAAAAAAGAATATTGTCAGCTCTCCTACTATGTTTAAATATTTTTTGTATAGATATGGTCTGTCAGCATTATAGTGTGTAATTCATGCCTGCAATTGTAAATTTGTGTATATTCCATGTCCTCATATGGACACTTGTCATTTGATATTCTCATTTTTGTTTCATGCAGCTATTTCCTTTTCCACATCTATGCTGGATACATTCAACTTTTATATGAATGAGTAGAACTTCGATTGCTTTGACTTCCGTTGCCAACTTCTCTTTCCACAAGTGATGAGTGCTCATATTTTATTTAGATTTTCTTAAATCCATAGATTTGACTTAATGGGTCCTCCCCAATTCCTTCCTTAAATAGAAAAAGGAAAAGACAATCTGCTACGTCCTAGAAGGTTGCAAGCACACCCATCTCTATAAATTATTTGGGAGCAAGAAACACACTTGCCATTTGGAAATACGAATGCTAAACTCAAGGGGCTAGAAAACACAGGGAAATTAGTAGCAGAAGTTAAAGCTTGATGAGTTTGAGCTACATATTTTAAATCATACTTTTCTAATTTATTTGTAATGATCTTTATACGTTCAATTTCTCTACCATTTACGTTGTCTTCCCTTAATGTTAATATTAAGTTGCTTAGATTTATAAGAAGTTATCCTTCATTGGATAAGGTTCTAAATTTTCCACCAGAAGTTACCAATAACATTGGGTATTATGTTTTTTTTTTTTTTTTTTTTTTTTTTTTTTTTTTTTTTTTTTTTTTTTTT
>NW_019268577.1:659908-661892 GCF_002738365.1 Cucurbita moschata
TTTTTTTTTTTTTTTTTTTTTTTTTTTTTTTTTTTTTTTTTTGCATTGGTTATGTTTCAGCTTTTGATTTCTGATTGATACTATAAATACCCTCATTGTGCAGTTAATCTAATGTATGCTAAATTGTCCATCAGAAGTTACCAATAAATTGGGTATTATCTTATTTTTAGTTTTGGTTATATTTTTGCTTCCATTATCTGATTGACACTATAAACACCCTCATTTTGCTGTTAATCTAATGTAATGCCTTTTATCCTGCGTAGATAGAGAAATTTGAAAAGGACATTAGGGAATCTAAGTTTGCAGAGCTGATGCACAAGCACTTTGCTGCTAGTTCCATTCCAAAGGGCATCCACTGCCTATCTCTTCGTTTAACGGATGAATATTCGTCAAATGCTCATGCACGGAAACAATTGCCTCCTCCAGAGTTACTTCCTTTACTTTCAGATAACTCTTATTACCACTTTATTTTGTCAACCGACAACATTTTGGCCGCTTCTGTTGTAGTCAATTCTGCTGTGCAGTCTTCTCTCAGACCTGAAAAGATTGTATTTCATGTCATTACTGACAAGAAGACTTATTCTGGTATGCACTCATGGTTTGCACTAAATTCTATTGCACCTGCACTTGTTGAAGTGAAAGGCATTCATCAATTTGACTGGTTAACAAGAGAAAACATCCCGGTGCTTGAAGCTGTAGAAAACCAGAATGGGATAAGAAGTTACTACCATGGGAATCACATTGTTGGTGCTAATCTCAGTGATACAACGCCACGGATATTTGCTTCAAAACTGCAGGCTAGAAGTCCAAAATATATATCCTTACTCAACCATCTTCGCATTTATTTACCAGAGGTAATTAAACTTGTTCTGTAATACTCTTTCAATATGTAAGATCTTCAAACACAATTGATAGAATATTTTAAGAAGTATAACTTTCCTTTTTTGATTGCTTCAAACACAATTTGTAAGATCTTCAAGTTTTCAAGGGGGTCCAGAGTCCTAGGAGATTAGTAATCATTGTACTATGAATTTGTTCAACTGACAATTAGTTCTCTCTTATTCCTCCCCTGTAAAACTATTAAATTCTGTAGCTTTTAGTTGAAAAAGAACGCAAAACATGTTTAGGTTGATTGGTATTATAACAGTGCAGATAAATATTACTGGACTGCAGTAACTATTTCATGCTTGAGGCTTAACTTTTTACGTTGATGTAAATTGCACAGCTCTTCCCAAACTTGGAGAAGGTGGTTTTCTTAGATGACGATGTTGTGATTCAGCGTGATTTGTCTCCTCTATGGGATATTGACCTTGAAGGAAAGGTAAATGGAGCTGTGGAAACTTGTAAAGGTGAGGATGAGTGGGTAATGTCTAAGCGGTTCCGCAACTACTTTAATTTCTCCCATCCAATTATACAAAAGCATCTAAATCCTGATGAATGTGCTTGGGCCTATGGGATGAACGTTTTTGATCTTCATGCTTGGAGAAGGACAAATATAAGGGAAATTTACCACTCATGGCTGAGAAAGGTAGTAATAATATACATCGCCTTTGTTTAACTTTTTGCTGATGCTATTTTTCTTATTCATTTGTTTTGACCGGGGGGTACCCTACTCCTTGCGTTCTATTTCAGAATCTGATGTCAAACCTGACAATGTGGAAGCTGGGAACCCTTCCCCCTGCTTTGATTGCATTTAGAGATCAAGTTCATCCTATTGATCCTTCATGGCACATGCTTGGCTTGGGCTATCAGGAACAGACCGATGTCGAGAATGTGAAGAATGCAGCAGTTATCCACTACAATGGGCAACTAAAACCGTGGTTGGAGATTGGGTTCGAGCATGTCCGACCCTTCTGGACCAAGTATGTCAATTACTCCAATGATTTTATAAGAAACTGTCACATCGTGGAATCATAGTCAATTGTCAAAGAAGCAAAAGAAAGGAGGATGAGCAAAAAAAAAAAAAAAAAAAAAAAAAAAAAAA
>NW_019268577.1:661976-665483 GCF_002738365.1 Cucurbita moschata
AAAAAAAAAAAAAAAAAACAAAACAAAATGAATTGGTTGGGCAGATGAGCAACATTTTGCTCGTCCAGAAGGTTGCCCCAATCCATTCGTCTTGACTACGATGATGGACATTTGCATTCGTCTCGCATCAGATTTGATGGTTCTTTCAGTTTGTAGCCAATAGAAGCTCTTCCTTTCCAATATTTTTGGGGTACTGTTATTGATGTTGCTTCATCAGGGGATTGAGTTTAGTTCTCCTGGTTACCTTACCACTACTACTAAGTGGAATAGAAAAAGAGGATATGATATAGGAAAGAAAAAGTTGATTATTGATCTGCGTATGATGCTGCCATGCCATTATATATAGGTGGTGCGCACAGAAGAAGATCTAGGACAACCCTCCCTACTACAGACAACATTCTTCCTGCCAGTTGCCTTTCTTTTTTCTGTTTGTTAGTCGTCTTCATCTGATGATACCCACATAATATAGTCATTTTTTAGAAAGTAGGTTATGGAAAACATTTGCTCCTACAGGTCCCCATTCAATTGGATTTTTCTTTTTTCTTTTTTTAGGTTCATTCCTCTATTCGTTTTGTAATATTCATGATATACATTTAAAAAAAAAAAAAGTGCAGAAAATTCTTTTTCTCCATCTTATACTTATATTGTTTTTAGCTTCAGAAGTCCTATTCATATCAAGGGTGTGGAGTTTTATACACACAAATACCTGATTCTGAGGTTGTTAATGTTATTAGCCTTCAATCTTCAATAGTTAAGTTAATGTTGTTAGCATGCACTTACATTATTTCATTATTGTAACTACAAGGTATTGGCGGATTAATACTAAAAGAAAGTTGAGAATAAGATGATAGCAGACCATGCAAATAATTCAAATTATATGCCAACGACAACTTTGTCATGGACTTACATATTTACCAGCATTTTTAAAACAATCTAAGAAAATACTAAATCATCATTATCCTATGTACAGTCATTGTCTCTACTTAAGATGTTATCGTTAGTCATTAGTCATGTTCTTTGCCTCTACTTGAAATAGAAGTAGCACACAATTTGAGTATTTTAAGAAATACTTAGTAATAATCCACCCCACCTAAATGGTGGTGAGAGTTTTCTTATTTATAATCATTTACAGAATACAGAAATATGGTAAATTACAAATAATATGGAAATATACAAATAATATGGAAATAGCAATAATAGGAAAGAATAATAAATGAATACAATATATTTGCCTTTAATAAAACGACAAATATGATAAGCCATAATGTAAAGCAAATATCTAGATATTTGGGTAGCCTCACTATTGGGGTCAGGGAATACAAACATATGCAACTCTGTTGTAGGGACCTATAGAAGTGGCCTCCAGTCGAGACAAAATTGGATTAGTAAGAGAAATTGGAGATGAACCCCACAAACAAAACAAAAATTGGTGTTATTTAGCTACTTTTATGTCCATGAATATTAGTTGCGGAATGATGTTTGAACAAGACATAATTTTAACAAAGATTCTTTAGAAAACGAAGCTTGGTGCGTGTTCCAGAAGCAACAAGTACACAGAGAATGTGGCGTGGTTGTTAAGCAAACGCGGACCAACGGCCCCAACAGTCGTTTCCAGCATTGAACAGCCCACAGTTACAGGACGTCAATAACCAAGGGGCCCAAGCTTTGTTATTTGTAATGCAAACTCCCACACACCACACTACAAAATTCCTGTATAAATAAATAACCCATCATAACCACAAACGCAACTCCTCCTCCTTCTTCTTCTTCTTTCTCTCCCATGGCAGGTCTTCAGTACAAATTCTTCCCCACCGACTTCCTCTACCCTCGTCCGCCCTCCTCCGACGTCGCCGACAACATCGTCTCCGTCGTCCCCCCCAAATCCGACGACTCCTCCGCCAACTCCAAGGGACGTCTTCACGCCAACAACAAACCTGCTGTTCAGCCTATTGTCGCCCCAACTCCCAACCCATCCAATTTCTAAAGCGTCTTCTCATTTTATTTTTGTTTATATTATTTGAATTTAAGTTCCAAAGCTGTTGATCGGAGCTTCCCCCTCCTCTGCCACTCGAAAACTTTACAATAACACAATAATCAAGAATCACAGACTTTGTCCTCCAACTTATTGCCATTTCCACCATTTTTTTTTTTTTTTTTTTTTTGAAAAAGGTCAAAATTACCGCTACACAATTTATTTAGTAACAGACAACTTGTCTTCTTCCCCCTAATATTGACTAAATTTGATAATATTTGTGTGCCATTTAATTAATGCTTAATATGGTTTTTTAACCAAATAATTGGAATTTTGCATCATGTCATTTTAAAATAAGAGTTGATTTATAATTTATTTTGTTAGAATGTAATTTCAATTTAAATTATAAAATGATGATTGAAAGAAAATTTGAATTTTGAAGTGGGTGGTTGGCAGGCACATAAAAATGAGCTTTGACAGAGAAAAAAAATGTTATTCTTTCTCCACGTTGGTCAACATTTGTGATACATTGGGAAGCCGACCAACATTTGTGATAAAATAATAATAATAATAATAAATTGTTATTCAAGATTCAACGTTGGCGTCTCAAAATTAAATTGAAAACAAAATTAATTGAAAACAAAGTTGGGACAGCCGACCAAAGTGTCACGGTCATGCTTGTCCAGGGCATGTTGCCCATGGCCGCATGCCCATGACAAGCCAAACCCTTGTCATGTCTTTTCATTCTAGTGTTTTTCCTTTTGTAATTCTATAGCGTATGACACCTCAAAAATATCATGTCTACGCCTGCCAGAACTAAAATGGTCCAGAATGTACTATAGGGGGATATGACTAGTCGTCAACTTCTCCCTACCCAAGGTTATATATGCTAAGCCGTTGTTATCTTTCTCTTGCTTGCTTATATAACGTCTCTTTCTAAAATCTCTCTTTCTAAAATCTCTCTCTCTTCTCGTTTTCTAAAACCTTCTTTTAAAACCGAGGCTAGAGGCTCGACCGTACGTCGCTTGGCCGTAGGCGACGCAAGAACAAATAGGCTTAACTCACTTGTCGCTAGAAAGTGAGTGCCGCACAATCGCTAGTCCGCTGCCTTCGAAAGCGCGATTGTGTCAAGTGGTATCAGAGCTTTGTTAGCTCCGTAACGTCATACAGACCGAGATCATGTCGACGACAAAGTCGACACCCAAAGCACAAGCCGACCGGCTTACGCTAATAGAGGAGGAAATGCTGTTCCTCAAAGAAGTCCCTGACACCCTCCGTTTCCTGGAAACGCGGGTGACCGAACTGAGTGAGAAAGTCGTCCAAGTCGACGCAATGGGCAACCGCCTGGATGGGTTGCCAATCGCAGAACTGTTGTTTCGAGTGACCTCGCTCGAAGAAAGAGTTGGTCCTACGAGCAGCCCAAAACCGTCTGATAGTCCGGATAGCTCTGTCGCACACAAAGAGGGACGTGGCGAAGAGTTCGACGTACTACAAAACACAATGATGAGTTTGTTCAATGGATTGGCTGATGAATT
>NW_019268577.1:666095-669195 GCF_002738365.1 Cucurbita moschata
CCCCAGCTACGTTCTGCACGTTGATGAACCAGGTTTTCTACGACTACCTGGATCAGTTCGTCATAGTATACCTCGATGACATTGTTGTTTACAGCACAACCCTCGAGGAACACAAAGTGCATTTGAAGTTAGTGTTTGACAAGCTCCGGCAGAACCAGCTGTATGTGAAAAAGGAGAAATGTGCATTTGCACAAACATGCATCAACTTCCTTGGACATGTCGTCAGATGTGGACAAATTAGTATGGATAGCGACAAGATAAAAGCTATCCAAGAATGGAAGGTTCCTACTTCCGTATCTGAGTTGCGGTCCTTCTTNGGAATCGGGACGCCAAAGAGTTAGAGAACTTCATCTTTGACGTCGAACAGTACTTCAAAGCCACAACAGCTTGTACCGACGACAAGAAGGTGACTGTAGCCACGATGTATCTCGTAGACGACGCCAAACTGTGGTGGCGTACGAAGGTGCAAGACATCGAGGATGGATTGTGCACCATCGACTCATGGGAGGACCTCAAGAGAGAATTGAGGGAACAATTCCTCCCCGAAAACGCAGGGCATATAGCAATGGAGAAAATAGTAGCCCTGAAACACACTGGAAACATACGGGACTACGTCAGGCAGTTCTCAACCCTGATGCTGGATATCAGGGGCACAGCAGAGAAGGACAAGGTGTTCTTCTTTATAAATGGTCTACAGCCGTGGGCCAAAACAAAGATACATGAGAACAGGGTCCAAACCCTAGCTGCCGCAATGGCCTGCGCCGAGAGACTCGTAGATTGTGGGAACGAAGCAGGATCCCAAAGAAGAGTGACACCAGCCCCAAACAATGGGGGCAAACCATACAGACCACCAGGCCAACGAAATGGAAGTCCCAACAGACCGAATGGATGGACGGATAGACCTCCTCAGAACAATCAAGCGGGGACTTCTCGAGGGCCTTACCATCAAAGGAACCACCCGACGACACTTTTGCAATGCATGCTGTGTAAAGGCCCCCACAAGGTATCCTACTGTCCTCATCGGGCCTCTCTCACTGCACTTCAAGTGTCCATTCAAGAGAGCAATGAAGCAAGGGTCGAGACTTTGCTAGACAAGANCATCGCTTACGAAAGTCGAAAGCTCAACGATGCCGAACGAAGATACACTGTCTCCGAGAAAGAAATGTTGGCTGTAGTCCATTGCCTTCGAGTCTGGAGACAGTATCTCTTAGGATCACAGTTCGTAGTGAAGACGGATAACAGCGCCACTTGCCACTTCTTTGATCAACCAAAATTAACAGCAAAACAAGCCCGGTGGCAGGAGTCGTTGGCCGAATTCGACTTCAAGTTCGAACACAAAGCAGGAAAGAGTAATCAAGCAGCCGACGCGCTGAGTCGGAAGGGCGAACATGCGGCCCTGTGCATGTTAGCCCATATTCACTCAAGTAAGATCGATGGATCGATGCGCGACATCATCAAGGAACATTTACACAAAGACCCATCGGCCAAAGATGTTGTCGAACTAGCTAAGGCTGGAAAGACACGGCAGTTTTGGGTTGAGGGGAACCTCCTGATAACCAAAGGAAATAGATTGTACGTCCCAAGAACGGGGGAACTGAGGAAGAAGCTCATTCAGGAATGTCATGATACCTTGTGGGCCGAACATCCTGGGTGGCAAAGAACATACGCCCTAATAAAGAAGGGGTACTTCTGGCCAAACATGCGAGACGACATCATGCAATACACCAAGACGTGCCTCATCTGCCAACAGGATAAGGTCGAGAAAGCCAAAGTCTCTGGACTCTTGGAACCTCTACCTGTGCCGACAAGACCCTGGGAAAGTGTATCTCTGGACTTCATAACGCACCTCCCAAAGGTCGGGGAATACGACGCCATTTTGGTCATTGTAGACCGATTCTCCAAATATGCGACGTTCATCCCCACTCCCAAATTATGCTCGGCGGAACTCACAGCCCAACTGTTTTTCAAACACGTTGTAAAGTTATGGGGCATTCCGTCGAGCATCATCAGTGATAGGGATGGCAGATTCATTGGGACGTTNCATACAACTGAAAAGGGGACTCGCACGAGAGGAACCTACGTTCATGGCCATACCACTGATAGAAGAAGCAACCACCGAAGAGACTGTCCCAGAGGAAATCAAGGAAGTACTAGACAGCTATACCGACATCATGCCAGAGAGTCTACCACAAACACTACCACTTCGTCGAGGCATTGACCACGAAATCGAACTCCTTCCCGGGGTTAAGCCGCCAGCAAAGAAAGCATACCGGATGGCTCCGCCCGAGCTAGCCGAATTGAGGAAACAACTGGATGAGTTGTTGAAGGCGGGATTCATTCACCCGGCAAAGGCCCCTTATGAAGCCCCCGTACTATTCCAGAAGAAGAAGGATGGGACGTTGCGTCTGTGCATAGACTATAGAGCCTTAAACAAGGTGACAGTACGCAACAAATATCCTCTGCCGATAATATCTGATTTGTTCGACCAACTTCACGGGGCCAAGTACTTCACGAAGTTGGACTTACGATCAGGATACTATCACGTACGTATTGCCGAAGGGGACGAACCCAAGACGACGTGCGTAACAAGATATGGGGCCTTTGAGTTTCTAGTAATGCCCTTTGGCTTGACAAACGCCCCAGCTACGTTCTGCACGTTGATGAACCAGGTTTTCTACGACTACCTGGATCAGTTCGTCATAGTATACCTCGATGACATTGTTGTTTACAGCACAACCCTCGAGGAACACAAAGTGCATTTGAAGTTAGTGTTTGACAAGCTCCGGCAGAACCAGCTGTATGTGAAAAANTATTTAGAGAAGGCTTCCAAGCATATGAAGAAATGGGCGGACAAGAAGCGTCGCCCCCTTCATTTCCATGCAGGAGATCAAGTCCTTATCAAGCTGAGACCAGAACAGATCAGATTTCGTAGCCGAAAGGACCAGAGACTAGTTCGTAAATATGAAGGCCCAGTTGAAGTCCTTAAAAAGATCGGGGCTACCTCCTACCGAGTTGCACTACCCGCATGGATGAAAATCCACCCCGTCATTCATGTGAGCAACTTGAAGCCCTATCACCCTGATCCAGACGACGACCAACG
>NW_019268577.1:669465-715595 GCF_002738365.1 Cucurbita moschata
CCATGACAAGCCAAACCCTTGTCATGTCTTTTCATTCTAGTGTTTTTCCTTTTGTAATTCTATAGCGTATGACACCTCAAAAATATCATGTCTACGCCTGCCAGAACTAAAATAGCCCAGAATGTACTATAGGGGGATATGACTAGTCGTCAACTTCTCCCTACCCAAGGTTATATATGCTAAGCCGTTGTTATCTTTCTCTTGCTTGCTTATATAACGTCTCTTTCTAAAATCTCTCCCTCTTCTCGTTTTCTAAAACCTTCTTTTAAAACCGAGGCTAGAGGCTCGACCGTACGTCGCTTGGCCGTAGGCGACGCAAGAACAAATAGGCTTAACTCACTTGTCGCTAGAAAGTGAGTGCCGCACAATCGCTAGTCCGCTGCCTTCGAAAGCGCGATTGTGTCACGAGGTATCAGAGCTTTGTTAGCTCCGTAACGTCATATAGACCGAGATCATGTCGACGACAAAGTCGACACCCAAAGCACAAGCCGACCGGCTTACGCTAATAGAGGAGGAAATGCTGTTCCTCAAAGAAGTCCCTGACACCCTCCGTTTCCTGGAAACACGGGTGACCGAACTGAGTGAGAAAGTCGTCCAAGTCGACGCAATGGGCAACCGCCTGGATGGGTTGCCAATCGCAGAACTATTGTTTCGAGTGACCTCGCTCGAAGAAAGAGTTGCTCCTACGAGCAGCCCAAAACCGTCTGATAGTCCGGATAGCTCTGTCGCACACAAAGAGGGACGTGGCGAAGAGTTCGACGTACTACAAAACACAATGATGAGTTTGTTCAATGGATTGGCTGATGAATTCAGAACAACAGTCGACGACCTCCAAGAAAGGATGGCCGCCATGAGCACTCGAATTGAAATTACCATGAAAGCCGTGGAAGGTGTCGCGGCTGGACAAACCAATACAGGATCCAACAAACTAAGGTTCCCAGACCCTAGAGCCTTCAAAGGGAATCGGGACGCCAAGGAGTTGGAGAACTTCATCTTTGACGTCGAACAGTACTTCAAAGCCACAACGGCTTGTACCGACGACAAGAAGGTGACTGTAGCCGCGATGTATCTCGTAGACGACGCCAAACTGTGGTGGCGTACGAAGGTGCAAGACATCGAGGATGGATTGTGCACCATCGACTCATGGGAGGACCTCAAGAGAGAGTTGAGGGAACAATTCCTCCCCGAAAACGCAGGGCATATAGCAATGGAGAAAATAGTAGCCCTGAAACACACTGGAAACATACGGGACTACGTCAGACAGTTCTCAACCCTGATGCTGGATATCAGGGGCACAGCAGAGAAGGACAAGGTGTTCTTCTTTATAAATGGTCTACAGCCGTGGGCCAAAACAAAGATACATGAGAACAGGGTCCAAACCCTAGCTGCCGCAATGGCCTGTGCCGAGAGACTCGTAGACTGTGGGAACGAAGCAGGATCCCAAAGAAGAGCGACACCAGCCCCAAACAATGGGGGCAAACCATACAGACCACCAGGCCAGCGAAATGGAAGTCCCAACAGACCGAATGGATGGACGGATAGACCTCCTCAGAACAATCAAGCGGGGACTTCTCGAGGGCATTACCATCAAAAGAACCACCCGACGACACCTTTGCAATGCATGCTGTGTAAAGGCCCCCACAAAGTATCATACTGTCCTCATCGGGCCTCTCTCACGGCACTTCAAGTGTCCATTCAAGAGAGCAATGAAGCAAGGGTCGAGACTTTGCTAGACAAGAAGGAAGATCACGACAACCCCCGAATGGGCGCACTCAAATTCTTGTCAGCCCTCCAACGGAAAGTCGAACCGAAGGAGGTACTGGAGAAAGGGCTCATGTTCGTAGATGCCACAATAAACTCTCAACCGAGCAAGAGCACTCTGATAGACTCTGGAGCAACCCACAACTTCATTGCCGATCAAGAAGCCAAAAGATTGGGACTCACCATAGGAAAAGACCCGGGGAAAATGAAAGCTGTCAATTCCGAGGCCTTGCCTATTGTGGGAGTTTCCAAGAGAGTCCCCTTCAAAATAGGGGATTGGACTGGAGAGCTAGACCTTGTCGTGGTTCGCATGGACGACTTCGACGTGGTACTTGGGATGGAGTTCCTCCTAGAACACAAGGTCATCCCAATGCCATTGGCAAAATGCTTGGTGATCACCGACCGTAATCCCACAGTAATACCTGCAAGCATCAAGCAACCAGGTAATCTTCGAATGATCTCGGCCATACAACTGAAAAGGGGACTCGCACGAGAGGAACCTACATTTATGGCCATACCACTGATAGAAGAAGTAACCACCGAAGAGACTGTCCCAGAGGAAATCAAGGAAGTACTATACAGCTATACCGACATCATGCCAGAGAGTCTACCACAAACACTACCACCTCGTCGAGGCATTGACCACGAAATCGAACTCCTTCCCGGAGTTAAGCCGCCAGCAAAGAACGCATACCGGATGGCTCCGCCCGAGCTAGCCGAATTGAGGAAACAACTAGATGAGTTGTTGAAGGCGGGATTCATTCGCCCGGCAAAGGCCCCTTATGGAGCCCCCGTACTATTCCAGAAGAAGAAAGATGGGACGTTGCGTCTATGCATAGACTATAGAGCCTTAAACAAGGTGACAGTACGCAACAAATATCCTCTGCCGATAATATCCGACTTGTTCGACCAACTTCACGGGGCCAAGTACTTCACGAAGTTGGACTTACGATCAGGATATTATCAAGTACGGATTGCCGAAGGGGACGAACCCAAGACGACGTGCGTAACAAGATATGGGGCCTTTGAATTCCTAGTAATGCCCTTTGGCTTGACAAACGCCCCAGCTACATTCTGCACGTTGATGAACCAGGTCTTCTACGAATACCTGGATCAGTTCGTCATAGTATACCTCGACGACATTGTTGTTTATAGCACAACCCTCGAGGAACACAAAGTGCATTTGAAGTTAGTGTTTGACAAGCTCCGGCAGAACCAGCTGTATGTGAAGAAGGAGAAATGTGCATTCGCACAAACATGCATCAACTTCCTTGGACACGTCGTCAGATGTGGACAAATCAGTATGGATAGCGACAAGATAAAAGCTATCCAAGAATGGAAGGTTCCTACTTCCGTATCTGAATTGCGGTCCTTCTTAGGACTAGCCAACTATTATAGGCGGTTCGTCGAAGGGTTTTCACGACGAGCCGCCCCATTGACAGAGCTGTTGAAGAAAGACCACCCGTGGTTGTGGTCGAATGATTGTCAAATGGCCTTTGAAAATCTGAAAACAACCATGACGAGGGGTCCTGTCCTCGGGTTGGTAGATGTCACAAAGCCATTTGAAGTAGAAACCGATGCTTCCGACTTTGCTCTCGGTGGAGTCCTCATTCAAGAAGGCCACCCCATCGCTTACGAAAGTCGAAAGCTCAACGATGCTGAACGAAGATACACTGTCTCCGAGAAAGAAATGCTGGCTGTAGTCCATTGCCTTCGAGTCTGGAGACAGTATCTCTTAGGATCACAGTTCGTAGTGAAGACGGATAACAGCGCCACTTGCCACTTCTTTGATCAACCAAAATTAACAGCAAAACAAGCCCGGTGGCAGGAGTCGTTGGCCGAATTCGACTTCAAGTTCGAACACAAAGCAGGGAAGAGTAATCAAGCAGCCGACGCGTTGAGTCGGAAGGGCGAACATGCGGCCCTGTGCATGTTAGCCCACATTCACTCAAGTAAGATCGATGGATCGATGCGCGACATCATCAAAGAACATTTACACAAAGACCCATCGGCCAAAGCTGTTGTCGAACTAGCTAAGGCTGGAAAGACACGGCAGTTTTGGGTTGAGGGGGACCTCCTGATAACCAAAGGAAACAGGTTGTACGTCCCAAGAACGGGGGAACTGCGGAAGAAACTCATTCAGGAATGTCACGATACCTTGTGGGCCGGACATCCTGGGTGGCAAAGAACATACGCCCTAATAAAGAAGGGGTACTTCTGGCCAAACATGCGAGACGACATCATGCAATACACCAAGACGTGCCTCATCTGCCAACAGGATAAGGTCGAGAAAGCCAAAGTCTCTGGACTCTTGGAACCTCTACCTGTGCCAACAAGACCCTGGGAAAGTGTATCTCTGGACTTCATAACGCACCTCCCAAAGGTCGGGGAATATGACGCCATCTTGGTCATTGTAGACCGATTCTCCAAATATGCGACATTCATCCCCACTCCCAAATTATGCTCGGCGGAACTCACAGCCCAACTGTTTTTCAAACACGTTGTAAAGTTATGGGGCATTCCGTCGAGCATCATCAGTGATAGGGATGGCAGATTCATTGGGACGTTCTGGACTGAGTTATTCGCTTTCTTGGGAACAACCTTGAACATCTCCTCGAGTTATCACCCCCAAACCGATGGACAGACAGAACGGTTCAATTGCTTGCTCGAAGAATACTTACGTCACTTCGTCGACGCTCGCCAAAAGAACTGGATACAATTGTTAGATGTCGCCCAATTTTGCTTCAATTGTCAAACCAGCTCATCTACAGGGAAGAGTCCCTTCGAAATTGTAAGTGGACGACAACCGGCCTTACCCCATATTATTGATCATCCTTATGCAGGAAAAAACCCTCAAGCTCACAACTTTACAAGGGAATGGAAGCAGACAACAGATATAGCCCGGGCATATTTAGAGAAGGCTTCCAAGCATATGAAGAAATGGGCGGACAAGAAGCGTCGCCCCCTTCATTTTCGTGCAGGAGATCAAGTCCTTATCAAGCTGAGACCAGAACAGATCAGATTTCGTAGCCGAAAGGACCAGAGACTAGTTCGTAAATATGAAGGCCCGGTTGAAGTCCTTAAAAAGATCGGGGCTACCTCCTACCGAGTGGCACTACCCGCATGGATGAAAATCCACCCCGTCATTCATGTGAGCAACTTGAAGCCCTATCACCCTGATCCAGACGACGACCAACGAAATGCAACCACAAGACCGAACATCGATCTGAAACAAAAAGAAACAAAGGAAGTGGAAGAGATCCTAACCGACAGGGTTAGGAAGATAGGAAGACCTGTACGGACGATTCGTGAATTCCTTGTCAAATGGAAGAATCTCCCTACAGAGGAAACAAGTTGGGAACGCGTCGAAGATCTGAACTCCACCGCCACCCACATCGCAAGGTATGAAAGTAGTCGGTTGACAGGGACGTCAACCAATTAGGTGGGGGAGGATGTCACGGTCATGCTTGTCCAGGGCATGTTGCCCATGGCCGCATGCCCATGACAAGCCAAACCCTTGTCATGTCTTTTCATTCTAGTGTTTTTCCTTTTGTAATTCTATAGCGTATGACACCTCAAAAATATCATGTCTACGCCTGCCAGAACTAAAATAGCCCAGAATGTACTATAGGGGGATATGACTAGTCGTCAACTTCTCCCTACCCAAGGTTATATATGCTAAGCCGTTGTTATCTTTCTCTTGCTTGCTTATATAACGTCTCTTTCTAAAATCTCTCCCTCTTCTCGTTTTCTAAAACCTTCTTTTAAAACCGAGGCTAGAGGCTCGACCGTACGTCGCTTGGCCGTAGGCGACGCAAGAACAAATAGGCTTAACTCACTTGTCGCTAGAAAGTGAGTGCCGCACAATCGCTAGTCCGCTGTCTTCGAAAGCGCGATTGGTCAACATTTGTGATACATTGGGAAGCCGACCAACATTTGTGATAAAAAAATAATAATAATAATAAATTGTTATTCAAGATTCAACGTTGGCGTCTCAAAATTAAATTGAAAACAAAATTAATTGAAAACAAAGTTGGGACAGCCGACCAAAGCGTGCACCATTCGTTCATAAAAAGAATATTCTCCGAATATGCTCTCTTCAAAACCATATTGTTTATCTTATAACTTATTAAATCTTATTTAATTCATATCATGCTTACAAAAAAATTATTTATTGCAAAAAACAAGTCTGTATTTCATATTATTATGCAAAATCTTATTAAAACTTGTTATAACCATCACAAAGACTCAGTTGCAAGAGAGAAAATAGTGAGAGGAAATAGTGAGAGGAAATAGTGAGAGAAAGTAGTGAGGTTCAAAGACAACAGAAACACAAAAAGTTGTGTGTTTTCCGACAAACACGACGACAGCGACACCACGAAATGAGTACAACGCTCAACAGAGGACTGTCACTAGTGTGGGGATCGACAACCATCAGGCCCGTGTACACAGAGGGTAAGTCTACACACAATTCAGACCTTCAACAGGGGCCGACGAGATTTGAGTGTGGGAAGGATCGAGTGCTGACGGATCTAATGTGTGGACGACTTGACGACACGGAGTCACGATTGGTACGAAGAACGAATATCCAACCCAACTTCTCTGCACTCAGCCCAATCCCAAAGTCATGACCCAACTTCACGAGCGGCCCACCAGGTAAATGCAACCCACACCGCCCTGCAGCACAAACCTGCGCCCCACACACTGGCACTGCAAACTCAGCAGCACCTCACCCAACAACCCACGCCTCGATTCTAAAAGCTGCCCCACACATGTCAGCTCCTCCCTCTGCCACGTGTCCTCCATACAATCAGCGACTCCTTCCACTCACTCAGCTTGACTCGGCTCAACGTCCTCAGTGGTCAGCAGACCCCTGAGTGTCATGCAAGACAAGACCATCATCATCATCATAATGTACGTCCGTACTCATCATCATAAATGTGGAAGTATCTCGATGTATATGAACACATAAAATGCATGACGTCCCTATAGTTTTCATCTTTAAATCATTTTTATGGTACAACCCTATACATCGTTCACACATTACTCTAAGTAACATGCACACATTGGCCTGTGTACATTCTTCGTAATTAATATTAGTTAGGATTGTGTCTTTGAAAACTTGTTGCCATAATGCATCGTGACATTTAATACATGCACATCATTTTAATATGGAATATAATCATATCAAGTCATTTCATCATTATACGTCTCACATCATCTTATTATTATGCATCATCATCATCATGTCAACATCATGTACATCATCACATCATCATATAACATCATCACATCATTATCTAACGTCATCAAGCCATCATATAACGTCATCTCATCATCATATAACATCATCACATCATCATCTAACGTCATCACATCATCATATAATGTCCTCATATCATCATATAACATCATTACATCATCACATCATTATCTAACGCTATCATGTCATCATATAAGATCATCACATCATCATATAACATCATCACATTATCATCTAACATCATCATGTCATCATATAACATCATCACATCATCATATAATGTCATCACATTATCATATAACATTATACACATCATCATATAGCATAAAACATAAATGACACGTACAAGGGTCATTGTGCACGTGCCGTAATACATAAGATAAGTCTTTCAATATAGGTGAGCCAAGCTTCCTAAAGTCCCTAATATGGCGGGATTCTTCTGTAGTCCCTTGGAAACTTCTAGGGGCTTGCACTCCTTGGGTTGCTGTAAGAGCCTGTACTAACCGACAGGGTTGACTTTATGAGAGACTGTAGTGTTTCTAAGGTGAATGTGAAGGTGGACGGTCCTGGAGTGTAGTTTGGCTTGGGTTAAGCTCTTGTTGTGTTTCTGTTTTTACGTCCTGGGCTTGAGTCATTCCTACTTCAGGGGCTCCTTCTGTGGAATTCTTTGAAGCCATCCTTAAGCTTCCTCGCCTAGTTGGGGTTCTCTTCCTGGGTGGCATGACCCTAGTACTGAAAGAACACTCAAGGTTACTTACTTATCCTTGGGTCTTCGGGTTATCTTAAATCTTATCTTAAATAGTAACCCTATGATTATGCACCCAATAACTTAAAGTTCTAGGTATACTTAAAGTTAAGAGTCTTAAAGCATACTTATCTAGTCTCGACAAGGTGTCCTCTTGAGCTGAGCCATAGAGAAACCTTGGGCTATGATACCACTCTATAAGAATCGAGTTGACTCGATGACTCTAAAAAGATGGGTAAATTTTTTGCGAAATAAAACAAACAGAATTTAAAACATAATATACATTATATTTATATCATATTATAATAAATTTTATACAAAGTATTTAAAACACAATACAATAGTTAAAACACGAAAAAAGAACGACACAAAAAGGGTTGAAGGACGACAGGTGAGGTTTGTCTATGGCATCGACTCCAGAGTCCACTCCCGACCTTGACTAGCTCTTTATTACCTTATAAAAAATGGAAAATAAGGAATGAGTACAAAAGACTCAGTAAGCAGCCTACTTGTAGGCTCTTAATCGTGTCCATGATATGCCAGGGTACTACACTCTTTCTTTTCTTGTTCTTGTTATTGTCGTAAGTTCTTGTTATGTTTGTTAATTCGTCCTCCAAGACACTCCCCTTAGGATATTGTGGTACTAGTCATAAACCTGTCAACCTGTGTCCAAGGCTTCATTCATTCCAAGCAGCATAGTCTAAGTCATGAGCATGATGTATCGTGGGAGGTTTTAGGAGGTTCTTGATTCTTGGCTTAGGTAACTTACTCTCTTCTTGTTTCATCGTGATCCTAGATTACTCCTCATGATAGACCATAAAGGTCACGTGATCGATGTATGCATGAACATGACATAAACCATAAAGGTCACGTAATCGATGTATGCATGAACATAGCATAAACCATAAAGGTTATGTAATCGATGCATGCATGAACATGGCATAAACCATAAATATTACGTAACCGGTGCATGCATGAACATGGCATCCTACAAATCTTTGGGTACCCATAACATGGTGCAGAACATCTCATCTTGGTGAGGGAAACATGAGGACATGACATCCTGCCAAGGAAACATGGTGCAGAGAATCCCACCCAGAAGAGGAAACATGGCCTCTAAAAGCACCGTGTGGTGGGAGGTTATTGGCCACAATTGGACATACTTAGAGTATTACCTAACATTCTTGAGTTTCTGAGTTTGAGGACCTTGGTCCCCTATCTTTGAGTGGTACCTAGCATTCTTCTTGCCATGGTAGTTGTAGAGCTTGTTTAGTATTCTTCTTTGTTCTCAATCTTGTAATTTCCTAAGGTTCATAGTTCTTTGAGGCATAAGTTGTCACAATAATCATATGAATCCATCAAAGTAACTAGCCTGAGTTATTCTAGAAAGTCATAGATTCATAATGCATTCCTTAGAGGGTCCTAGAAGGGTCTTGAATCTTGAGGTGTTTCCTTTAGGCGTTTCTTATGTTCCATCTTCGTTAGGTTCCAAACTTGCTCCAATCAACTTGAAATCTTGAACTTTTCCTCATATCATATAGAATAGGCCTTATAGAAAATAGTTGGTAATTTGGAGCATGTCTAGACCTTGAGCTAGGGTATGACCACTTGTTTTGTTTTCAGGAACTAAACCTTAGAGGTTGTCATGTCATGTACCGTATTTTAGCCCTAAAAACTCTTCCAAAGTAACCCTTAATTTTCTCCCCATGAGTGTATAGGTGGTCTCATCATAATCATGGCATCCTGCTAGCAAATTGTGATGCAGCATTTAGGTGAGGGAATTAATAAGCCCATCATGGCATCCTGCTTATGGAACATATAGCAAGGCAGCCCACATAAAGACGGATAAAGGCCTTGCGGTACACTTCGTGATGGGAGATAATGGGTTACTTCAGACATGAACCCTAGCAACTTGTTAAAGATGATATTTGCATTAGCCTAGGTATTTTCTTGGAGTCTTGGTGATCCTAGGTTATATGCAAAATGTCTTGGGTCAAGCTCTTAAAAGTTCTTCTTAGGAATAGCCCAACGTGATCTTGTGCACACAGAATCTTATTAGCAACCAAGGGCACTTGTGGAGAATCTTTTATTCTATGGATACCTCGTTAGTCATCCTAGGAGGTAAAGTCATATGGATCGTGATGTACATTTTTTCCCATATCTTGGTTTCGCTATCCAACGTTTCCCAATGACTCCCAAACTTCATTACCTTATACAACCTCTTGAGATAGGGACTCATACAACATTTCATAATGTTTGGAGGTCATTTAGGGCTTAACCCGTTGGTAGTCTTCCTTAGGGACATTATGGTCATTTTACTCCTAATTCTTAGTTTACCTACTTATCCTTATCATGATAATGATGATCATGTCTTGCATGACACTCAGGGGTCTGTTGGCCTCCGCCTTGAGACCCACGCTCTGTGGGTTGTGTGTAGGAAAGTACTACACATCTAATTTTGTTCAGACTTGAGGCCACCCCTATAATAGTTTTTAATGATAAGTCCCTAGATCATGAGTTACATGTGTGTTGCATTCTCTAACCTCAATAGTGGGGCCACTTACTGAGTATTTATTTAAAATACTCAAGTCGTGTGCTACTTCTATTTCGGTAAAAGTAAGGCATCCCTGTACGGCTGACGACGATATTGCAATCTGAGACCATGACACATGCATAGGGTAGTTGCATTTATTTTCTTAGAAGTAGGATAGAATAGAGTGTTTTAATTTTTACGTTTGTTTATTTAATTTAGTATTTCGTTGTGTCATTATAAAGATATGTTTGAATACATAGGTCCATGGCAGTGTTTTAAGATGAAGTTTTAAATGTTCAATTCTGCATAGGAGTATAGATGATGACGGTAGCAACTCTAGGTAAGTGGAAATTTAGGGTCATTACAATTGGTATCAGAGCTCTAGGTTATAAATTTTGTAGATAGGCTTGACATGTTCCATGGTCTCACCGTCGATGCTCCGTCACCGTCAAGTATGTCATGCATAAGAAAAAAAAATATATTTTTGATTGCATATACTATGATTATTTACAATTATTAAATGTAGCTTATGATTGAATTTGATAGCTTTGAGTTTATCATTGTCGAAGCATGATGTTTGACCTATTTATATGTTTGTGAAAATATCGTACTGGCCAAATTGTATGTTTATTATGATATGTAATATGATGTGAATTACGATAGCGAGTAGTAAACTTGAAAAAAACTATATGTTGATTTTTTAAACATGTCGTCTAGAGGATGACGATGAAGGGGATGATCCCCTATTAAAAGAAAGAAGCAAGTCATCTTACAAGAAAGTGACAAAGTTGAAATTAAGGTTAGGTATTGAAGGTTTTCCAACCTTAGTGTCCACGTGACTATTGATTTCAATGAAGTGTTTGCGCTACAAACCTATTAAATGAATTTTTTTGCTCATGAAATTTTAGGAGAAGACTCAATATGACATGATAAATTATGTATGAAATTTGGTGACCATTAGATTATAATAAAGAGCTAATCAAGGGTAGGTGTAAAATGACTAAAAATGCCCTTATAATTATATAGCAGTGGCTTATGATCAAAGTGACCTCTAAATGACATGAAATTTGATGAAGAGTCTTATGTTAAGGTTTAAGCGGAACATACAAAGTTATAAGACCATTTGAATATGCTGAGGATTTAAACCAAGATTTTGGATAGTAAATGACCACAATATCCCTATAATAATTTTAAGATGTTTTTAAGACGTTAAAAAGACTCAAAATACTACAAAAATAAATAAATAAATAAATAAATGTACCAGACCCACATATGATATTAAGTAGTAAGATTTGGAGATTAGGACAACTTTGAGATATTAAACAAGAGGAAAAGTACGTAACTAGCCCTCAAGACACAAATGACAAGATTCTTATACAAGACTTATAAGTGCAAAGAAATGTTTATGATTCATATGGATTTAGTTGTCCTTAGTGACGTCCGAAGGTCAGCAGTCCCTTGAGTGTCATACGTGACATGACCATCATTATCATCATAGTGTACACGTCCGTACTTATCATCATAAATAGGAAAGTATCCCGATGTATATACACAAAATGCATGAGGTCCCTACAATTTTTTAAATCATCTTTATGTCATAACCCTATACATTGTTCACACATTACTCTAAGTAACATGCACGCATTGGATTTCATACATTCATCATCATTAACATAACTAGGGTTGTGTCTTTGAAAACTCGTCGTCATAATGCATTGTGACATTTAATACATGTACATCATGTTAATATGAAACATCATCATTATATGTCTAGCATCATCTTATTATTACGCATCATCATTATCATGTCAACATCATCATATAACGTAATCACATCATCATATAACGTAATCACATCATCATTATCATGTCAACATCATCATTATCATGTCAACATCATCATTATCATGTCAACATCATCATCATATAATGTAATCACTTCATCATATAACGTAATCACTTCATCATATAACATAAAGCATAAATGACACGTGCAAGGCCACTGAGCACATGTTGTCATACATAATAAGTCTTTCGACTGAGCCGATAGTAAGGTATCTTACTTTGTTGGCTTAAGCCGAAGCTACTACGACTCCTTGATGCTAGCTTAACATTGCTCTCTAAAATTCAACTCTCTAAGGAGTCCAACAATCATAAGTTAGAATTATATTATGGGAATACGCTAATCTAGTTGTGCATAACATAACTTAAACTTACTCCTAATAATTTAAACTAGCTAAGTCTAATTTGGTATAAAATAATTCAAACATACTTCTAATAATTTAAACTAGCTCAAAAAATTTAAACTAGCTAAAAAGAAATCATACTAACCTTAAACGCTTCCGAAAAATTTAAATTAGGAGGAAAAAGGGTCCGAGCTTATCAGACCAAGTCGGATCAGACAAAATGCTGGCCTTGAGCCATAAAAAAGTGTACTCTAGCTCGAATAGTTCAAGTGGGATGCCAAAATGAAGTGAGAGACCTCTCTTTTATAGTGGAGGCCAACCCCCACTTCTTAGCTTTAAGCAATGTGGGACAATCCATTTTTTTTTTAAATTCCATTATTTTTTGTTATTACAAAAAAGAGATGGACGTTCTAATAGGGAAGAACTTTCGACGATAATTGGAACAACTTCGAGGAACAAAATTCAAACATACTCGAGTTTAGGGAGAATGCTAGCTAAGACCAACCAAGTAAGTGACCTTATTATTGGCTCGGTCATAAGATTTGTTTTATGTATGACGACATGTAGACATTGACCTTTGCACGTGTCATTTATACTTTATATTATATGAGGATATGACTATATTATATGATGATGAGATTATGATATATGATGGTGTGACTATGTTATATGGTGGTGATATATGATGTTATAAGATGTTACAATGATTTTACATGATGATGATGATGTATGATAATATGACGATGTAAGACGTATGATGATGAAATGATTCAATATGACATTATTCCATATTAAGATGATGTGCATGTATTAATATCATGATGCATTATGACGATGATTTTTCTAAGACAACCCTAGTTAACATTAATGATGATGAAGGCCAATGCATGCATGTTACTTAGAGTAATATGCGAACGATATATAGGATTGTGCCATAAAGATGATTTAAAGATGAAAACTATAGGGACCTCATGCATTTTGTGTGTACATAAACATCGGGTTTTTCGCCCCTATTTATGATGATGAGTACAAATGCGTACACTATGATAATGATGATCATGCCTCGCATGACACTTGGGGGTTTGTTGATCCACGCTCATATGTGTGGGTCGTGTGTAGGAAAGTACTACACATCCAATTTTATCTAGATTGGAGGTCACCCCTATGATGGTTTTAACGATAGGTCCCTAATCATGAGTTGCATGTGTTTACATTCCCTAACCCCAAGAGTGCAACCACTTATTGCTGAGTATTTCTTAAACTACACAAGTCGTGTTCTACTTCTATTTCAAGAAAAGGCAAGACACCCATGTATGGCTGATGACGACATCTCAAGTAGAGACCATGTCACGTGCATATGACAGTGATATTTCATTTTCTTAGACTTAGGTTAGTGTAGGGTGTTTTATTTTTAATGTTTTATTGATTTTATTTGGTATTTTTTGAAGTTGTTTTAAAGATGCTTTTGAACGTGTTTTATGATAAAATTTTAAATGTTCAATTTCACCTAAGGGACTTTAGGTTAATAGAAATCTAAGGTCGATACAAATTTAGTTGTAAATAATTCGTATGGTCATCAAATCCAATAATTAATCATAAATAGCTCAAAAATCAAATACATGGAATTAATATGATAATAACACTAAAAAAAAGTTATAAAGTAGTAAAAAAGAAAAAAAAAAGAATAAATATAAAATAAAAAGAAAAAAAATAGTAAAGAAAATTAAAACTTAAAAAAAAAAAAAAAAAAAAGAAACGAAGGAAAAAAAAAAAGGAACCGTGAGTTTTGAAAACACTTCCAAATTCTCCAAAATGATGGGTAAACATGAGGATCATTTTCGAAGGGAAAAAAGTAGCGTTCTTTGGTGTTGTTCTCAAACGCTTAGATAGAGTAGTGACCGTTGTAGCATCATGTTAAATATGATGGTCATTTTTCTTTTCATAACAGACGAGTCCATACTCATTGTAAGGAAAAAAACATCTTGATGCATGTGACATACAATAATGCATGAATTCCCAACATTGTCACATTTAATTAAATTACGTAAGACAATTCCGATCATTTTTCCTTCGTATCATTTTACGATTTAACCTTTAAAATATATTTTGGGGTTATGTGTCATGTCAAAACATGTTTACCGTGCGTCATTCATGTCATACATCGTATATATCATATCATGCACATAACATATCCTTCAACGTATCATATCATAACATGTATCATATCATAAATCATATCATAACATGTATCATATCATAAATCATATCATAATATGTATCATATCGTCAAACATATCATATCATAACATGTATCATATCACCAACATATCATATCATAGTCATATCATATCATATACATATCGTTTCATAAACATCTCACACATATCAAACATATGACACGTCTAGAGCAATAGAGCACGTGTCATCATACAAAACACAAACTTTTAACTATGCCAATAGTAAAACCATTTACTTTGATAGCCTTAGTCAATGTTCCCTTTCTAACTAAGCTTGCCTTCTCCTTCAAGTTCTTTCCCACTTATGTCGAGGTTTCACCTATTTGAATGTTTGCTCAATAACCACAATAAACGTCGAATTTCCAACTAAGTTTAATTTGAAACTAAAGAAAACGACTGTTACCGATCTTAATTGCCTTAATTAAGGTTAAATCAGCTTCAAAAGAGTCCAAAATGTAAAGAACAATGTCCAATTTCGAGTCTTGAGCGAATAAGCCATTTTTTAGCCGAGGAGCCATGTGAAGTCGAGTCGAGCCGAGTGAAACCAACAACTGAAGACAAGAGACATGTTGGTAGGGGCAACTGACATGCACATGGGCCACGATTCAGGTCGAGGCATGAGTTTCGAGTTGAGTTTACGATGTCACGGGTCACGTGTATTGAGTGTGGATCGAGTGTTGTGGGGCGCATCTGTGGGTCCGAGTCTTATTGGTCGATTACTATCGGCGTTTTTTCATTTTCATTGTAAAATGCAAGAGGCAGAGAACAAGAGCAAGAGACAGAAAGCAAAGTGTATAGTGTAATAGAAATGAGCTTTTCATAATTTCTTGTCCACTTGTCTCTCCCCTCTCAACACCTCCTTTACAGCTTCCTGAGAGTTATTTAAACAAGTTAGTTTCAGAGCAAGCGTTTATTTTCTACAAATTGATATCAGAGAAAATTTTATTTCTACAAATTGGTATCAGAGCGGATTGTTATTTCAACAAATTGGTATCAAAGCCGATGGCGAACATGATGGAAAAAAATGCCGCTACCACGATAGACGAAGACAAACTACGAGAATTGGAACATCCAAATGAAAGCTCTTCTCGGTTCTCAAGACGCATGGGAGGTGGTCGAAGAAGGTTTCGAAGAACCAAAGGATACCATGGGTTATACGGCGGCGCAAAACAAGGCGTTAAAAGAATTACGATCAAAGAATAAGGTAGCATTATACATGTTGTTCCGGGCTGTTGACGAGTCGGGCTTTGAGAAGATTGCAAGGGCAACTACTTCAAAAGAAGCGTGGGACACTCTAGAAAAGGTGTTGAAAGGAACTGATCAAGTCAAGCAGGTGCGTCTCCAGACTCTGCGTGGCGAGTTGGAGAGCATGAAGACGAAGGAGTTAGAAAATGTATCTGACTACATCACGTGCGTATAGACCATAACAAATCAACTAAATCGAAACAGAGAAATGTTACCCGGACGCGGGTTGTGGAGAAAATCTTGATGTTGTTAACAAACAACTTCGAGAATGTTGTCTGTGCCATAGAAGAGTCGAAGGACCTAGTGACATTCACAGTCGATGAGCTCGCCGGTTCTCTCGAGGCACACGAGCAACGTAAGAAAAAGAAGGAGGAGACACTCGATCAAGCGCTTCAGACGAAGGCATCAATAAAGGATGAAAAAGTACTCTACATTCAAAATGTTCAAGGTAGAGGTCGTGGAAGCAGCGGGAATGGTCGAGGTGGTCAAGATAACAATTACAAAGAAAACTATAAGCAGAAGAGATTGTCGAGCCAAGCAAATTGGCGTGGAAGAGGACGCAATCAAGGACGCGGTTAAGGATACAATTCCAACATCTAGTGTTACAAATGTCAGAAATATGGCTACCATGCAAACAATTGTAACTCCGATAAATGTTACAATTGTGGCAGAATGGGTCATTATGCAAGAGATTATCAAGCCGATGAAAAGGTGGAAGAAATCATCAACCTAGCCTTTGATGATGCAACAAATGGAGGCATTCTCTTGATGGCCCAAGACGAAGAGCTGAACACAAAAGGAGACGGCGGCGGCGCAAAAGACAATAGCGATAGTCGTGAGGCGATGGAAACTGTTAGAAATGAGGTGATGCACAGCGGATGTGGCGAAATCTTGATAGTAGATACAAGAAAATCGAATAAAGATTAGAGAGAGAGCTCCAATGGCCGGAAAGGCAATTTGAGGAAGAAAGAAGAAAGAGGATGAAAATGGGAGAAGAAAAGAAAGAGTTAGAAATAAAGGTTGAAAGGTTAGAGAAGAAAATTGCTGAGCTGAGTGAGAGTTCCTCCTATCTCAAATAGTAGAAGGAAGAGAATGGGCAAATAATCTCTGAACTTGTGAAGAAAGAGAATGACTTGTTAATGGAGATTGAGGCTCTAGTGGACGAGCTAATGAGGGAGGAGAAAGATATAGAGATACTGACTCAACAGAGAGACTCACTCGACATGAACCTGAATTAAATCCAACAGGAGGGAGTGAATTTATGACACACGATTGAGATACTCACTCGTGATAAAGCCGAAATGGAGAAAGCAAAATGCTAGCTGTAAATGTCGTTGTGGATTTGCGAAGGGAATTGAGTAAACTGAACAAAGCCATGATGTCTGAGTCAAGCGTGGCTGAGAACGAGAGAAATTCAGAGTTGGTATCTCAGATGGACTGTTCTCGAGAAGATCCAAATGAAGTCTCATTAGAGAAGGACAGGCTTAGTTTGCGCTCGAGAACAAGGAGAGAAACCTGAAGAAACCACGACTGAGCTCAAGAAAACGAAAACGGCATAAGCGGAATTATTGAATAGAGCATTTCAATTTATGGGGGAGTTTTGTTGGGAATAAACTTAAATGGAGAAAGGAAAATAAGGGTAGTTTTTTATTTTTATTTTTTTTTGTTAAATTTAGTAAAGCTTTTGAAATTTGAGTTAAGAAGGAAGAGGCAAAAGAAAAAACAAATGGCCAAAAATCACTTTAAAAAGTGATTATGGGGTTAGGATAGCTAATTTTAGATAGGTAAATTGATTCATTTTCATTGTAAAATGGAAGAGGCAGAGAAGAAGAGACAAGAAAGTAAAGTGTACAGTGTAATAGAGAAGCTTTTCAGAATTTCTTTTGTCTCCTTGTCTCTCTCTTCTCGATGTCTCCTTCCTTGTCTCTCTCTTCTCGATGTCTCCTTCGCAGCTTCGTGAGAGTTATTTAAACAAGTTAGTTTCAGAGCGAGCATTTATTTTCTACAAGTTGACATCAAAGCGAATTTTATTTCAACAAATTGGTACTAGAGCTCATTGTTATTTCAACGGTTTTCTCTCTCCAACCGTTTTCTCTCTCCTACCATAATTCGCAGACGTCATTTTTCTCTATTTTTCCTTTCAGATCTCAGTCACTTCAAATCTCTGTTCATCTCCTCTTCACACTCACGATGTCATGAAACCCTTATGCACCTGCAAATGACGTAAATATATTCGAAAACCACCCAAAACTTGTTAAATCTTACCGTTCTATTCTTAGGGATGATGGCTGTGTTAATCCTTTGCGTGCCTCGTTCGTCATTCATGCTGGATTAGAGGTTTCTGGTCTCACCGGCATTTATGTCTGACGAGGTGAACTATTCGTCTTCTGTCATTTTTTTTCGATATTTCATGCTCTCAAAGTCCCACAGCCTCTAATTTAGAGAATCATCATGGGTTTATAATACAGGAATACTCTCTCCATTTGCTTGAGGCTTTTTGGGAAGCCGAAAGCAAAGCCTTGATAACTTATGCTCAAAGTGGACAATATCATACCATTGTGGAGAGTCGTGTTCATCTAACACTCTTTTCTTGCAGGTGAGTTCTGAGGAGTGGTTGCTGTGTGGGGCTTCTTTAGGGATCGTGGGTCGTCGCCTGAGATCTCTAGCACCTCCCAAAATATTTTTTTGTGACCCGTTATATAAACATTAACCACATTTTTTTTTTGTACTAAAATTAATAAGAGATAGCAGCAAAAATGACCAGAAATAAATTTAATATTGCAAATGAGGTAGCACTTTTTCACTTTTGCAAATTTGGCCAAAACAATTGGCTCACATCAAACGATGAATATGAAAAGACTTAAACTTGCCCTAAAAACACAATAGTGTATCTAAGCGTTGTAAGGAATAAATATATTAAACCCATAGTGGAAGATTTGATCGTCTTTGATTTGCTTTAAATTAAATAAAAAATCAATAGCTAAGCAACCATACCTTAAATAGATATGAAGAAATTTATGACCGATTAATCTCTGCACTCCAGCTCTGTCTACGAGGTTGAATCTTTAAAATTAAAGTCTTCCTAACCGTGACTCGAATACAAAATAAAAGCCGAGCCTAATCAAGGTGGGAGCCTTAAAAATCCTCCGGGGATTAAAGAGGGAGAAGAGAGAATTTTCCTTCCATAGGGAAGACGTGTTGATGATGCATCTTAATAGTCGTATTTATACACTTTAGAGAATGTTTTTCAAATTTGAAATAATATATTTTAATATATAATAGATTAAATTATACATTTTATTTCAATCATATTTAACTATCATAAAATATATCAATTGAATATGATGCCAATTTTAAATATATATTTCATTTAATGTATTTGATATACATTAATTATTTTAATATTTAATGATCAAATACAATAAATATATTTTTATCTCGTATATTAAATAATAATTTTGTCACAACTTAATTTTCGAGCTTGCTCCAAGCACGAGCCGTGGTTGGAGTTGACTCGATGATGTAAAAAGACCGTCAATTTTTTTTCGTAAAAAAATAAGAGGATTTAAAATATAATATACAATATTTACATTATATCAAAATAATAAGTAGTTTTAGATACAAAAAAAATCAATGGACATAAAACATTTAAAACAAAAAGTTGGAAGCTAGAGTGTGACTTATCTATGACACCTACTCTAGGGTTCATTTTGACCTCGATCAACGCCCTTAGTTACCAAAAAAAATATGGAGTGAATACAAAGACTCAGTAAGTAGCTTACTTGTAGGCTCTTATCATGTCCTTAAGGCATGCTAGGGTATCACATGACACCCACGTATGAGGTACATAAATTAACCGAGACCACGTCTAAATGAGAGCAATCTTGAGGATACGATGTCTAAGAAAGGCTTAGAAAATTGAAAATTATTACCTATACCAGCAAAATTCACCTTCTATTTCGCTGGATCAATCATTGGAACTCCATAGTTAAGTATGCGCTTCTTGAAACAATTTAGGGTGACCTCTTAAAATTTTTCCTAGGATTCATGTTGGTTTGCGGGAAGTGAAAAGCAAGTAACATGACCTTGTCGCAGGGGATGTAATGTGGGGGCCATTAGGTGCCAAACCTAGATTCCGAAAATCTTGGGTAAGGTGCACCTTCTTCCCTTTTAGTGTTAGTGGCTCAATCAAAAGAATCCTATAGTTAAGTGTGCTTTGCTTGGAGTAATTCTATGTTTGGTGATCTCTTGGGAATTTTGTTAAGATGCATGTGAGTAAAGACCCACGTTGATCTGTGAGGATAGTCTTCACTCTTAGAAGCGAATAGTAAATAACGTGACCATGTTGCAAAAGGTGAAGATGAATGTTGGGGAAAGCATATAACATGACCAATATCATAGGGGATGTAGGGAAATTTAGGGGCCAACCACCTTCCTTTTCAATGGCTCAATCATAAGAACCTCATAGTTAAACGTGCTTTGCTTGGACCAATTTTATGTTTGATGACTTCTTGAAAATTTTCCTAAGATCCATTTGAATAAGGAAAAAGCATGTTGGAAGGACCCACGTGCACCACACTTCTTTATCCTCTTCTTGTCCTTAGTTTTTCTTCTTAGTCCCCATCAAGACTGCCAAACCACCCAAGAGACCTAGAAAAACCATCATGACAACAATAAAACAAAGGTAGCCTCCTAGGTTGATAGTATCGGTACTGTATCTGCGGAGCTTCCACTTCCCTTTCCAGTCAAGTACAAAATTGTTGAGGTAGTAGTGAGGCTAATTAGGGTAGTATGATTTGATAGTTCACTTGGATTACCTTGCACGATGAATCTGTCCTATGGGTGACTGTTGATCATGCGTTGGAGCTAGCACGTATAGGAGGTTACGTCCCCAACCTTAGGTGACTACAGGATTTGTGGGATATGTTTGCCAGCTACCTCCTATGGATGACAAGCAAGCTAACACTCACCATGATGTCTCCTCTTGTTAGAGAGAGTTTATTTAGGTGGCACCTCAACATCGAACATTGGTTACTATTGCGTAGGCTAAGATAGCTACCCAAGACTATGCAAAGCAAGAGCAATATACCTAAAGCCTAGAGTAAAGTTTGTGGTCTACTGCTAAGTCAAGGATGTAATGAGAGGTTACAAGTAAGTTACTTATTGGGTATATTTATATACTCACCCTTTTCCCCTTTTTTAGGTATTCACAGGCTACCAGTTGAGATGAAAGAGCATTTAAAAGTTGCGCGATTACAGAGGAGATCGTTCCGAAGCGTTAGTACGTCTTCGTGTTTGAGTCGTTTACATCTTGTTTTATAATTGTCTTCAAAACCCATTTTTTCCACTCAGAATTTCATTGTCTTATAATTGGATTTTATTTTATATTTAATTTTTGTGTTGTCTATATTTTTAAATTGATTTTAATTTTACCACTTTTTTCACTTTTATTTTTATTTATTTTTTGTTTTCGTCTTTTTAGTCTCGATTTGAGTATTGGCTTGAAATTTGGATCATCATTTTATAATATACTTTCACTCACGTGTTTTCATTAAATAATTTGACTCAAATCATTTATAATAATTACAAAATAGACCATAATAATAGTGTTATGGGAATAAAGCATCAAACTTTATCCAAATACTATATACTTTTTACGTTATTACTTAAACACGATCCTTTTGTATGTCAACTACATACGGCATAGAATTATATTAATAACCTTTGATTTTTCACATAATTAAAATATAAAGTTACAAATAAAATAATCAAAATTATTTTAAAAATTAAATAATCAATTACGAGAATTTATGATATAAGTTCTAACATTTCTCAACCCATGGTCCAACTTATGCACATGGGCCCACTAAGTGGGTTCGTTAATATACGTCTATTAATGGGCTAGCACAATCGCACGCGGCCAAAAATCTACAAAAAGTAATCCATTAATAATATTGTGGTGTATGTATCCGCACATATTATGCTAGAGAAGTAATCAATGACAATCCTGACTTAAATTTCTTATATTAGAGTACATCTATAAATATGATATTTCATTCATGCTTATCATATATAATATATTATGATTCTGGTAAGGCATAATTATAGTCATATCAACTTAACCGTCCTAATCAAATATAAAAGAAAACAATATAAAAGAAAACACATGTATCAAATAACAGTAAGCTCACTAAGAGTACTTGCTTAATATACCTAAGCTTTATAGATTGATCGTCCTTGAGTTCAATCTCAATCTCAATGTGATTCATTTTTTGTTATATCATCCCATGCATTCAAAATACCGCACTTAGAATTCATCAATGGGCTAATGTCACTTATTCATTTTAAGCCACCCTTAAATACTCATAAATGATTTTAAAGGGTTAAAACAATAGTCAAATTGACTTTCTTCTTCTTTTTGTTTTTTTGTTTTTTTTTTTTTTTTGACCTAATTAGGCCAAAAATGCTCATAGAATGCCCCAAAATGGTTAAACAAATAGGAACTCAGTCAAGTGAGCCAAAAGGGTGTTGACTAAGCCACTATAAGCCTACAACATTAGCTCGTTGGAGAATAACTTGAGTCGAGGTCGCATTTGTTGGATTTGACCCATGATCGAAATAGGTCGAAACAAGTAAAAAAGAAAAGGAAAAACTTGAGGGGAGATAGCTTTTGGAACACGTTAATCTTAAGCACTTAACTTTTCAATTCTACTAAATCTAATAACAATTCTCCTAAGGTTACTCTATAAGTTAGTAACTTGTTCTACCAAGTCTACTAAAAATTCTCCTAAAGTTACTATATAAGTTAGTAACTTGTTCCACCACCTCAAGTTTATTAGCTCACAATTTCGTTCGTAAACTTGATTTTGTTCGAGATCTTTAAATCCCACAACTTTCAGCATCTCTGCAAACATAATCCTTGCTAGGGCCTTGGTTAGAATATTTGCACGTTGCTCTCTAGTGCATACGAACTCCACAATGATTTTCCTATTCTCAACACATTCATAGATGAAGTGGAAGCGAGTGTTAATGTGTTTGCTACATCCGTGAAATACCAAATTCTTCATCAGTGCAATTGCATATTTTTTGTCGATGTAGAGAGTTACCGATTTTAGTTCACTTCTTGTCACTTTGCTCAACAATTTTCTCAGCCACAATGTTTGGCACAATGTCGTAGTTGCTGCAATGAACTCAACCTCACAAGAAGATAGTTCCACAATTCGCTGCTTTTGAGATTGGTAAGAGATCAAATTTCCTTTTAGATAAAACCTCTATTCCTACTATGCTTTTTCTATCAATGTCTCTAGCTAAATCACTATCAGTAAAACCGACTAGTTCTTCAGGACCTCACCCTCTTTCATACTTCAACTCGTAGCTTGTGGTTCCCTTCAAATAGCGGAGAATGTGCTTAATCACTTGATGGTGCGTCATAGTGGGCTTTTCCATGTAACTACCGACTATTTCAACAACATATGAAAGGTCCGGACGAGTATGAGTCAAGTACCTTAGACTTTTGATGACGCATCTATACTTAGTGGAATTTGTCAAGCTTCCTTCAGCATCTTTCCTGAGTTGTAACTTTGCTTCCATGGCATACTTGGTCGGGTTGCACTCTGCCATCTTAAATTGCTGCAACAACTTCTTAGCATAGGTCGATTGCTTTAGCATGATACAACCTTTCCTTTGGTCCACTTCAATACCAAGGTTGTACGTGAGTAACCTGATATCAGTCAACTCAAATTCTTTCATTTGCTGCTTGAACTCTTTGATGCTTTCTACACTTGTACCAATGATGATCAAGTCATCAACGTACACTAACTATAAGTCTTTCAGCCCCATTGTTTCTTGTATACACTACTTGTTCTTGCGAGCATTTCATGAAGTTTAGACTCTTCAAGCTCTTGTCCAGACGTATGTTCTACGCCCTTGGTGCTTATCATAAACCGTAGAGGGCCTTTAAAAACTTGTACACTTTGTGCTCTTTGGCTTTGATGACGAACCCTTCAGATTGGGAAACATACACTTCTTGAAGATCACCATTTAGAAATGTTGATTTGACATCCAAGATCTTGAAATTCTTTCTCAATACGAAATTAAAAATTCGGGAAGTTACTTAAAATATGGAAAAATGACATTTCCGTTCTTTCTACTTACTTTTTCCTTTTGGATCCTTTTCTAGAGGTCTTTATGTCCCTATAATTACTTGTTAGGGTATTAATATGACTAGATTAAGACTCTTGCTTAATTCCTTTTCTTTGATTCTTAAGCCCTAGTTGGACATCTTAATCTTATTTGAGTTACTTTATTCGTATTTCGAGTGTTGTAATAATCGAGAGGCCATCTTGAGTTGCTTTATTCTTCAATCTCTGTAAATCTAATGTCCATGGAGCTAAGGAACCAATTCTCATGAATTATTACTCACTCTAAAGAGTGACAGAGGTTGAAGAATAGTGCCTACTCACCATTCATTTTTCAAGAAATTTAGTGTTCTCGATGTCGATTAACTCATTTGGACACCTTCTAATGAGATAAGCCTTAAGTAACGACCTTTGAGTTTCAAGGGAGAATGTCAAAGCCAAAACGTTTGTATTATGAGCTCGAGTTTTAAATAAAAGTCAATGAATTAGAGAGACTAATCTAGAGAATGAACCTCAAGATGCCTAGAAGAGAAAAATGTCCAAAATAAGGAGAAAAACCTTATAAAAAAAGATATTATTAAAAAAAATTGGAAATAGTAACTCTAAAAGTAAAAAAATTGATGGAATAGATTTGAGAACAGAATTGCAGAAATAGCCGTCAAAGTCAGAAATTTTGAAACCTAGCTATGGAAAACTTGGATTTTATGCAGATTTGCCCCAATTGAGTTCTTCAAGGTGAGTCACTTGTAGAAATTTGGAAATGTAACGCTCTATTTTCTTATTAAAAACTAAGTCGTCATTGTATGCGAGAGATGTCTATTATGCACGAAAAAAATTGGACGTATAGTGCATCTTTACACATGGACCGTGCATGCATGCATGGACCCACTAGGTGGACGTATACATTAGACGTATAGTGCATCTTTACACATGGACCGTGCATGCATGCATGGACCCACTAGGTGGACGTATACATTAGACGTATAGTGCATCTTTACACATGGACCCACTAGGTGGACGTATACATTAGACGTATAGTGCATCTTTACACATGGACCGTGCATGCATGCATGGACCCACTAGGTGGACGTATACATTAGACGTATAGTGCATCTTTACACATGGACCGTGCATGCATGCATGGACCCACTAGGTGGACGTATACATTAGACGTATAGTGCATCTTTACACATGGACCGTGCATGCATGCATGGACCCACTAGGTGGACGTATACATTAGACGTATAGTGCATCTTTACACATGGACCGTGCATGCATGCATGGACCCACTAGGTGGACGTATACATTAGACGTATAGTGCATCTTTACACATGGACCGTGCATGCATGCATGGACCCACTAGGTAGACGTATGCATACTCCTTGGGCTGGGCCTACCTTTCAGCTACCGCACACTCACGCCGCCAAAATCAATGGAAGGAAAGAAGCTTGCATAATTACATAGCGGGCAGGATATCGTAACATAACATCATAACGTAAGCATTCATACTAATTATAAATGAGAAGTATCCCGATTCCCATAACATATAAAAATGTATAAGGTCCCCATAGCTTTAAATCATGATATAAGCTTATAATGCAAGACATAACTCCATTCTTTTCATGGCATGACATTTCTATAAAATATACATACTACTTGTCATATCTTTCATAATTACATACATTGCTTTCTAATATCTCATAGGCATAAATGGATCATAACGTAATTTACATGATATGACACATGGTGGTTCACGCATTATAGCATAATCATATGACAATTAGTAGATAAAATAGCATATCTTGTAACATGACATAACATAGATATCATAGTATAAATAAACATAGTATACGTCATACAATCACGAAACATGATACGTGTAGGGGCCATAGAGCACATGTCGTTCATAAAAGAAATAAGTCATCCAACCAAGCCAACGGTAAATCCACTTACTTGGTTGGCATAAGCTGAAGTCATTACGCCCTCTTAATGCTAATTTAAAGTTGCTCATTTCTAATTTGCATAACATAATCTAAACTTAGCTCCAAATGATTTAAATTAGTTAAAAAGTAGTCATACTAACCTTAAATGTTTCTAAAAGTTTCAAAAACATCACACAAAAGGTTAAAACTAGTACGAAAGAATTCAAGTGTATCATACCTAAGTTAGATCAGTCAAGAAGTCGAGCTAGAGCTGTTAGAAAATGTATTCTTTGACTGGCTTTGAACGGCAAAGTGAGATGATGTTGTGACTAAGTAAGTCAAGGGACCTCCCTTGGGAGTCCAACTCCCCACTTTCTCAATCCAATTTATTTATTTTCTAATTTTGGGTTAATAGATCATACACATCTAAAAGTAAATTTAACTCGAAAATGTCTTCCTCCTGTTTCCACATAAGTTTCAACCGGTTGATGGTTTCTTAGTGAAGACCACTTTTCTAGTACATAGGACGTTCACTTCCTGGGCTAAATTTTTTATTGGACTTTCCTCGTAACGTAGGTACTTGTTTATCTGTAAGGACACGTAATCTACTGCATGAATCAGGTTGATCAAATACTTGCAATGCAGATACAAAACAAACGCATCATGCACTATGAATAGGGCTGGTCATAAGGCTAATCGATATACCACCAATTCGATTCAGTTAAGAATTTTGAATAGTTGGATGAAGAGTGAGTTCAACTTTCTCTTTTATTCGAATCTCAAAATGCCCATCATCCATGCTACTTCAAGAATAACTTGTTGACTATTTCAACCTCTAAGTTTCTGTGTTTCACACCACCGTTACTTTTTTTCTACCCTAGGTTGTACGCATAATCATCCTGATCTTTTGTACAGGCTTAGACCAACTTTGGTCCCCATAATTCACGTTTGCCTACCTCATCCCAGCGTTCCGAGGCTTGCACTAGTTTTTGTATAAGGCTCCAAACAATATCATGCCTAAGGTTGTTTGATAAATGTGGTTGTAAGTGATTTTCACCAGATATAAATTGGAATTTAAACCGTTTATGAAATTAAGGCTTTGCTAACATCACATAGTCTGTCTAAGATTTTATCATGCCTAAGGCTTGGCTATTCCCTTTCCAGACTAAGATTTTATCAAAACTGTTGAACTTCTTGGTACCCTTCAGAATCACTAAACAGCTTGGAGATATCATTTAATAACTCTCCTCCTAACCTACCACGTTCAAGAACATTAATCTGGAATTTACTCTTTATGCAATAATAATTTAGTGAAAATTATAAATTAAGAACCAGATGGTAAGTATGATTTAACACCCCATATTAGCAAGAAAAGGATTTAAGGAACTCATTTCAATACCCTAAATAGTAATTCGAAGGATTTAAGGCCTTTGGAAAAAGATCGGAAAGGAAAAAGTAAGCATGAAAGAGGAAAAAGGTCGTTTTTTTCCAAATTTTCAACCAACTTTCCAACTTTACTTCCTTGTGGAGAAGGAATTTCGAGATGTTGAAATTTTTTTATTAAAAGTTTGGTTTTTTCTAAAAAATAATAATAATAATATTAAAAAAAATGGAAAATTACTGAAATGTCTTTGAACTTGAAAATGTCATTGATCAGAAAATGAGATGGCAGTGAGATATCCTCACAAAATCTACCGTATCTTTAATTTCAACTGTCGGAGGAAAATGTTAAAAAAGAATGTTCAATTTGAAGGAAAATGGATTGTAGACAAGAATTCGACCATTTCCCCTATTTAAGCTTGAAACTTATTTTCTTCCATTCGGCACTTTTCTAAGGTAATTTCTCTTTATCGTCTTCTATAGAAACACTCCTTCGAGGTGCATAAACTAATTGAGATTTGCCTTGCTCGAAGCATTTGCATGTAAGCTCGGATTGGATTTGTAAGCATATTTCTAAGTTCTTCAATGGCAAATTAGATTGGAGAAATGATTTCTAGGCACTTTCAGCATTTGATTCCTTCATAAAACTTGTGGGTAATCTAGTTTAGAAGCTGAAGGAACAAGTTTGAAGGGAAATGGTGGAGGGTTTCTCTTGAATTTAGAAGAAATCCGAGAGTAGAGACCAAAATCTAAATGCTTATTACTTGTAATTGGAAGCTTGCTTCAACTCGATTCTTGTTCTATACTATTGCCCCAACTTCATACTCATAGGGAAAGCTTAAACCGACGTTGAAATCTCCAAAATCATTGTGATTGGGAGATTAAATTTTCTGGATAATCCATCGAAAATATCCTGTAAAGACCGGGACCTAATGACTCTAAAAAAGACGAGTAAATTTTTTGCGAAATAAAACAAAGAGAATTTGAAACATGATATACATTATATTTATATTGACGATGGGTGAGGCTTGTCTATGGCACCTACTCCAGAGCCCGCTCTTGACCTCGACCAGCTCCTTATTTACCTGAAAACATGGAATGAGTACAAAGACTTAGTAGCTAACCTACTTGTATGCTCTTAATCATGTCCTTAGGGTACCACACTCTTTCTTTTCTTGATCTATCCGGAGGACTTTGGTCTTTGGATTCTGAAACCTTGGTTTTGGTCCAAGGGTCTTAGTACTAAGGTAATAGGTTCTTGTTCTTAGGACTTGGATCTTGATCCATGTTCTAGTCCTTGATCGTTGACTCATTCTTGGTTACTTTTCTAGGTTCTTGTTCTGTTCTTTTGTTCATTCTCCAAGATACTCTCCTTAGGATTTGCAATACTAGTAATGAACCTGACAACATGTATCCAAGGCTTCATACGTTTCAAACGACACAGTCTAAACCTATGTCCAATACTTCATGCGTTCCAAGCGACGTAGTGTTAACTTGCATCTAGGACTTGCCCTGCGATACAGTCTGAAAACATATGCCCAAGGCTTCATGCGGTCTAAGCAACATAGTATGAAAACCTACATCCAAGGCTTCTTACGTTCCAAGCGATATAATCTAATCATGCAGCCAGGGCTTTCCTTGTGATATAGCCGGAATACCTATGTACAAGTCTTCATACGTTCCAAGACGCATAGTCTGAATACCTACGTTCAAGGCTTCATACGTTCCAAGCAGCGTAGTCTGAGTCAGGAACATGTTGTACTGTGGGAGGTATTGGGAGGTTCTTAATTCATGCCTAAGGTAATTTACTCTAGACACTCGTAAGAACATAGCAGATCTCTACGACAAGAAAGGTCTAACGTAATTCACCAGAAATTTTGTCGTATGATGGTGTCACTAGTGTCTCTATCTCCTATCTCCTCTGGTATACTCTTAGCACAGCAACGCCTTGCCATGTAGTAGCCATAAAGGTACCATCGAGCAAGGCCTAGGTCAGATAGTATAGTGTGTCAAGGTGATCAAATGCCCTTACCTAGAAGAAAAGGCTAGTAGACTCCTCAACAGGCCACTGTGCAGTAAAACAGATATTGAGAGGGGGTTTGGTATCATGCAGTGAGATTGTTGGACAACGCAGGGTGGTTGCTCCCTTAAAATGGGGTGATTTTATGGTCCAATGAGAGAGTTTGCCGACTAAACACCATACTAATCTACTAGATGATTAGATGATTAAATGTAGCATCTCAAATCAAGATACCAATTATTCACAATGTAAGGTGCAACAACCACCAATCAAATTTTTTTTTACTCGATCGCACGAAAACATTCGAGAATTCTGGCTCATCACTATAGCTTAGAATTTGCTCCTTCGGCTTAGTAAAGGGAAATTTAGTCAATTCCCTTGTTCCAACCATTCCAAAGCTGAATTTGAATTGAGTTAAGAATTCTTAGATTACTAACGAAATAGAATGGATATTCTAATAGGAAACGACAGCTGGTGGTAATTTGAAACAATTTTGAGGAACGAGAGCGAACGTACTCGAATTAGGGAGAACACCGGTTAAAGCCAACTAAGTTAGTGGCCCTACCATCGTTTGGTTACAATTGTGTGTTGTATGATGACACGTGCCCATGGTTTCACATGTGTCATATGCTCGTATATGCAAACTATTATGAAATGATATGTATATGTTATAATATGTGAATGTTATTTGTATTTAATGAATTGATATGTAGGAGACATGCTCGGAATATATTATCTTACTATTATGATATATGATATGATATGATATGTGCATGATAAAATTGTTATGTCTGAAAGCATGAGAACGATATGATACGATATATGTGTGCCATGAATGATATGATATGATTAACATGAAATACGACGAGCTAGCATAAAATACAACCCTGGCATATGCATGAAAGATATTATAACTGATATGATAAACGGTATGAGAAATGATATAAAAAAATGTGATGATATGAAAAAGACGCTAGCAGTGTTGTAATAAATGATAATGAAAATGGAAAAACGTTGGGCCTCATGAATTATTGTGTTCTCATGCATCGGGGATACCCCTACTCCTTCACGATAGTACAGAGCATACGCTACAAGACAGGAGAATGATCATTATGTATCATAATGGTGTTGTGACGGTCGCTATTTCTAACGGGTGTCCGACATCAACAGCTGGGTTCATATTCGCACGTGTGGACCATGTGTAGGGAAATGAAGCACACATCCAAGTTGCCCGTTAGGATAGTCGTCGTAGGAAAATATACTATTATAATGTCTCATTCATGAAATTCTATGTGTTTTCATTTAACCCCAATACAGGAGTCAGTTACTGAGTATTTATTAAAATAAAAGTCATGTGCTATTCTATTTTTCAGGTAAAGGCAAGTCTCCCTTGTATGATTGACGGTGGCATCGCAACTACAAGACCGTGACACATGCTTAGAATAGTTTCGTAATTTGAATTTAGTAGACTATAAGTTAGTATAGATTAGTTGCGTAACATATAGTTTAGTATAGAACATTATATTTTATCTTATTTTTCTTCTTATTTCAAATTGTATTAGTTTATTTAAAGGCTTTAGATGAGACTTGTAAGACCCATGCCCCATTGATGTTAGGTTATGGAGTACTTATTCATAGCTGAGTCAACGGTTATACATAGTAAAACTATATTTAGTAAATGACATATAAAGTAAATTGTCATAAATAGTAAGTAGCTATGTATAGTAAAAAAGCTATATCGGGTAAAGCTATATATGGTAAATAGTTATATACAGTAGATAGTTATATCTGGTAAAGCTAAATATAGTAAGCTAAACCATATATATATTCCCTCGGGTAGAGCTTTGAAAATGTACTTTTATTCTCTGTAATTCTCTCTTACTGTACGTGAAGTTATCAATAAAACATTCTTTTAGCCAGAGTTCTCCTTACACTTTTCTCTATCCTGTTCTTTGTGTTCATCTAGATCGAGCGTGTGCGTTGTTGTGCGATCTTAACAACTGGTATCAGAGCCAAGCGGAAATCAACCACGATCTGTGAAGATGGAAAGTTCAAAGATTGGAATTGAGAAGTTGGATGGATCCGATTTCGGTTTTTGGAAAATGCAGATTGAAGAATTATCTGTATCAGAAAGGTCTTCACGAACCCTTGTTGGGGGTGATGTTGGATACCATGACCACGGAGCAATGGAAGCTCAAGGATTGAAAAGCCTTAGGGATGATCCGGTTGACGCTATCTAGAAACGTGGCGTTTAACATCATCAAGGGGAAGACAACGTCAGATCTGATGAAGGTGCTGTCAACTATGTACGAAAAATTATCGGCTATGAACATGGTGTATTTGATGCGGAGATTGTTCAATCTACAGATGTCTGCAGGTGGATCTGTTGTTGATCATATAAATGAATTCAATATAATCGTAAGTCAACTGAGTTCGGTGGAAATTAATTACGAGGATGAAATTAAAGCATTGATTTTGATGTCATCTTTACCCGAATCGTGGGATACTGTTGTTGCCGCAATCAACAGTTCGCGAGGATCTGATAAACTGAAGTTTGATGAAATTCGAGATGTAGTTCTCAGCAAAAGTATTCGCAAACGAGAAATTGGAAATTCATCTGGTAGTGCTCTCAGTGTTTACCAACGGGGAAGAAGTAAATCGAAGGGCCCAAACAAAGGGCGATCAAAATTAAAGAACCAAGAAAAATCTTCAAATAGACCAAACGTAACGTGTTGGAATTGTGAAGAAAAATGTCACTTTCGGACAGGTTGTACAAGACTAAAGAGGAAGCAGAATCACAAATCTGGAAATGATGATGATTCTATAAATTCAACAGAAGACATTGGGGATGCTCTAATCCTCAGCGTGGACAGTTTGATTGAATCCTGGATTTTGGATTGAGGTGCATTTTTTCATTCGTCTCCAAATAAAGAGTTGTTCCGGAATTTCTCCAAATAAAGAGTTGTTCTGGAATTTCAAGTCTGGAAATTTCGAGAAGGTGTATCTTGCCGACAACAAAGATTTGGAAATTAAAGGAAAAGGAGATGTCTGCATAAAAACTCCGGCAGGAAATCAGTGGACATTAAAGAATGTCAGATATATTCCTGGTCTAAAAAAGAACCTGATCTCTATCGGTTAGTTGGATAGCACAGGTTATGCAACAAAGTTAGGGAAGAGTTCGTGGAATATTATGAAGGGTGCTACGGTGGTAGCACGTGGCTGAACCTTATACACCACTACAGGGTGTATGAACATAGTTGTTGTTGCTGAGAGTGCTTCAAATTCAAGTCTATGGCACAATAGACTTGGACATATGAGCGTGAAAGGAATGAAGAAGCTGGTCGCGAAAGGAGTTTTAGAAGTTTTGAAATCTGTTGATGTGGGTCGTTGTGAGAACTACCTTATGAGCAAGCAGAAATGAGTTAGCTTCGCAAGGACCGCCAGAGAATTGAAGAAAGTGCGGTTGGAAATGGAACCATATGTGGAGCAAGGTTCAACGAAGCAAGTGGGAGTTGAGCTTGAGTTGCAGGAAAACTCACCTAGTGATGTTGTAGCAGATACTCATGAAACTCCTGAGACTACTGCTGAGGAACCAGATGTGGAGCATGGTTCCAAGACAACGAAGCAAGTGGGAGTTGAGCTTAAGTTGCAGGAAAACTCACTTAGTGATGTTGTAGCAGATACTCATAAAACCCCTAAGACTACTGTTGAGGAACCAGATGTGGAGCATAGTTCCAAGACAACGAAGCAAGTGGAAGTTGAGCTTGAGTTGCAAGAAAACTCACTTAGTAATGTTGTAGCAGATACTCATGAAACTCCTGAGACTATTGCTGAGAAACCAGATGTGGAGCAAGGTTCCAAGACCACGAAGCAAGTAGGAGTTGAACTTGAGTTGCAAGAAAACTCACCTAGTGATGTTGTAGCAGATACTCATGAAACTCCTAAGACTATTGCAGAGGAACCAGTAATGGAGCAAGTGACACTTGAACTAGTGTTGAGAAGATCATCCAGTACTATTAGAGTACCAGATATGTATGTACCTTCATTACACTATCTGTTGCTGATGTTGCTGATGAAAGGGACCCACAACCCTTTGAGGAGGCCCTACAGTTGGAGGATATAACCAAGTGGGAGCAAGCCATCGATGATGGGATGTCTAGGCTTCAAAAATGCGTTGTATTGAGGCTGAATACGTGGCAATAGCTGAAGCTGGAAAGAAGACAATATGGATGACTGACTATCTAGAAGAATTGGGCAAGAAGTAGCACGAAAAGATTCTTTATAGAGATAGTCAGAATGTCATACAGTTGGTGAGGAATCCGGTCTATCATTTAAAGATAAAACACGAAAGGCGATACCATTTCACTTTCAGGTTAGTGGGAGATGGTGATGTGTTTTGAGAAGATAGAGGGTGCAAAGAATCCAGCAAACATGTTGACAAAATGTGTTGATGTTGGAATATTGAGGTTGTGCAAAACCTCAATTGGTATGGTGCAGTGAAGATATTCATGATCGTTTGAGAATGAAATTCTTGATTGACTGGATCAGTCTCCAAGTGGGAGAATTGTTAGGTTATGGAGCCTGCTGTTTATTTATAGCTGAGTCAATGGTTATACATAGTAAAACTATATTTGGTAAATGACATATAAAGTAAATTGTCATAAATAGTAAGCTATGTATAGTAAAAAAGCTATACTGGGTAAAACTATATATGGTAAATAGTTATATATAGTAGATGGTTATATCTGGTAAAGTTAAATATAGTAAGCTAAACCATATATATATCCCCTGTCGAAAATGTACTTTCTATTTTCTATAATTCTCTCACTGTACACGTGAAGTCAGGAATAAAAAATCCTTTTAGCCAGAGTTCTCCTTGCACTTTTCTCTATCCTGTTCTTTGTGTTCATCTAGATCGAGCATGTGCGTTGCTGTGCGATCCTAACAACTCAATTATAACCTTAGGTTAAAGTAGAGAATTTTGAGTCCTTACATAAGCTATACAAGCTACCTAGGTCAAAAAATGGAAAGATTGAAAATCTTGTACATATCCGAAAGGGTAAGATTCAAATCAAAGATCCTTCCAAGTCGTTTAGATAGTAGTAGAGACTAGGCCCAAACTTATTAGAGCTTAGAGTAAATCTAGTGGATACTTACTAGATTATTAAAGATGCGATGAGAGCCTACAAATAGGTTGCTTACTTAGTATTTTTATACCTACTCCTTTTTCTTTTTTTATTTTTATTTTTATTTATTTCAAGTGAGTGTTCGCAGGCTACAAATCGAGGTGGGGGAGCATCCGAGAGCACTAAGATTATAGAAGGGGTCGTCTTAGAGCGTTAGTTATATTTTGGGTCTCTTACATTTTGTTTGTAATTGTATCCATTAACTTTTTTTCTATTTGTAATAAATTTAAACAACATCAGCTTGTTATTGATTTTCATTGGTTTTTAACTGTGTTTTTTTTTAATAATTTTATTTAAATATTACCATATTTTTTATATTTTAATTTATTTATTTTTGTCTTTGTCTTTTTCTTCTTTAGTACGGTCATAGATTCGAAACTTTGAAAATTGGATTGTGACACTATGATATGATCCTGACGTCATTCAAAAAATTAATTTACCTAATAGGGTTAACTAATCCAAACTTGTCTACAACTATTTTAAATTGGTCTGGCTATACTGACCTTCAACGCTCTCTAATGTGTCATAAGTAGTTCCAAAATCATCTAAAATGGTTAAGTGGGGTCAAAATCTCCGACTCAAGCAGAATAACTCAAGTAGAATAAGTTGGTTGAGCCAGTCAAATCGAGTGCATGCCAATTGTTCAAGTCACTTAAAATGCATCTAGACCGCTGGAAGATGTTGGGTTGAGCTAAGGCTTAGAGTTGCACTCTTATGCACTGTAGGACAAGTTATGTTCATTGATACAATTATTATAAACAACTCAATCTGTATCAACTATAGATTTTTACTTAACCTAAAGTCGCTACTGTGTACATATCATAGTCATTTTATGCGAAAATAAGTCATTCAAAACTTTATCATAAAAATATTGCCATGAACTTACATGTTTTCTCAAAGGTCTTTAAACAGTTTAACAAAAATTGAAATAAAATAAAACAGAATGTCCTACACGGACCTATATTCAACGAATTTAAATGCATGCTAACATATACTAACCTATAGTCTACGAAATTTAAATGCAAATTACCTTATGCATGTGTCATGGTCTCCTGAGTTGCGGTGTCACTGTCAGTCGTACATGAGAGTCTTGTCTTTACCTGAAAAATTAGAGTAGCACATGTTGGATGGATCGGTATGGCAACTCTAGAGGGGGTGAATAGGGTTTTAACAATAAAAGTGTTTAAACGTGATTTATTTTTCTAATGATAAAACTTTTTACAAATAAGTAGAAGATGATAACTACTGGAACAAAATAATTCAAGTAAAAACAATAATCCAGTAGAACATGCAATAAATCACAATAATAATTTTGAAATTAAATAAGAAAGAGTTAGAAAATATGACACCGTAGTTTTATAGTGGTTCGGTCAAACTCGACCTACTCCACTCCCCAAGCACCTCTTAGGAATTTGAATAAAAAACTTTCTCGACTCTTTCCACAGATCAGAGCCAAACTGCTACATCGCTCTTTTTACGAGTTCAAGAGTAAACTCAATCTTTTCCATGGCGCAGGATTAAACTGATACAAGTATTTGAATTTGATAGTAACACACCACAACCCTCTTTACTCTCTCAAAGAGTAGATTTACAATTTGGGTCACTCACAGCTATTTCCTCCCAATATAATAATAATCCCTCTCAAGAATAAGACGAGGAGAAATAAACTTGGAAGCTCTCTCAAAGAGTAGATTTACAATTCGGGTCACTCACAGCTATTTCCTCGCAATATAATAATAATCCCTCTCAAGAATAAGATGAAGAGAAATAAACTTGAAAGCTTGGAGAGAGCAACAAATAATGGAAACTTTGAACAAATGAGGATTGGAGAATTTATGGAAGTTTTGTGTTTTAAAAATGTGGGGGAAGTTGATGAGTTTATATAGAAGAAAAGTGGCAAAAAAGTAGGAATTAATATTGAACATTCGATTGTGTTAGGAATAATGGAAGATATAGATTAAAAGTAAATAAATAAGAAAATTTTTCAAATTCATTTATTTAATTTTTATAATATAATAATAATATAATATAAAAATAATAAAAACTAACGTGAGTAACAAATTCAAAATTTATTATAAATATAATAATATAATAATAAAAAAAAATTATGTGAATAATGGTTTAATTAAAATTTTAAAATTTATTATAAATATAATAATATAATAATAATAAAAAGTACGTGAGTAATCACTAAAATTTTAAAATATAATAATATAATAATATAATATAGTAACAATAAAAATCGATGTGAGTATCGGTTAGATTCAAATTTATATTAGGTAAAAATCATTTTATTTAAAAATATAATAATAAGAAAAACTCTACATTTGTTACTCTTCAAAAATTATAAGTGTCATACTTTGATATATTTTGATTTGTCCATCATTTTGATTTTACTGTCACATCATCACGTCGGGTATGTTGTCTCGACTTTAATTTCTTCGTTTTAGCTCTGATTTGAGTAATTGAAAAGTCGTTGAAATAGTTATTCTCAACCTTATACGGTAGACAGTTCAAAATACTGAAAATAGTTAATAGTTAAAACTAGGTTTGTTATCATCTAAACATCAATTAATTGAAATTAATTGCAATGAGATCAAGGGCCAAAAAGCCTACCGCTAGTATTTTAAGAAATACTCAATAATTGACTCCGCTATTGAAATTATGAGAATGTTTGCATAATCCACCACACCTAAATAATGTGAAAATTATATTATTTACAATCAAATAAATGGCAAGGATATGGAAAGACTAATAAATGGAAATAACAATAAATAGAAATATACCATAATAAAATATCAAATATGATATATATGGTAAAGTATAATTTAAAATTAAATATTCTTAACAGGTTAGATGCAAGCACATACAATCCTGGATGAGACCTATTATATCAGCCTATATTCCCTTGATTATCCTAAGTGGATAATTAGATGTGTATTTACTATTCTACAGATGGTGTACACGTGCGAGTATGGACCCACTAATCGGTTCATACACCTCTTCGGCGCCTTTCTTGGTTGAGCTAGCATTCTCTAGAGCTATTGCCAAATACCCAATAGCTTTAGTGACTATCGCAACATTATGATGAACATAATGATCGTTTTTCTATCTCGTAACTTATGCGTCCATGCCATCATAAAAAGAGAGGTATTCTCCGATGCATGAACACACAATAATGCATGAAATCCCAACATTTTTTCTTTCATTATCACGTAACACAACCCCTTCTGCTTCCCTTTATAGCATATCCTCTTTATCATAACATTTCATGCGTATATCAGGGTTGTGCATCATACTGAAACATCATATTGCATGTCAATCCTATCATATATCTCAACATGTCAAACATGTGTCAGATCAAAATATGTCGGGTCTTCCAAACATATTATATCGTATCATGCGCGAGTGAGAGAGAGAGAGAAGTGAGGGATTTCTTGGTATATTCCATTCCATACCCTTGTTTTTGGGGGATACAAATTCCCAAATTGGTGGGTCACCTAACCTTACACCATCATATATTATTAATAAATTATTATTATTAAATTATTATTAATAAATTATTATTATTAAATTATTATTTACCCTATAAACTTCACCTCCCTCTTTCCCTCCCCTTTTTCCGCGTTTTTTCTCACTAATATTACAATTAAAACATTATTATTTAATCATGATTAGTAACTGAGTTGGATAGCTACTTTACTTTAATCTCAATAATTAATTGATGCTTAAATTAAGTAGGCCTCGTGATTGGCGGAACATGTTTGACCAAATAATTAATTTAATAATATTATATTATTCTATTACACTCACACTGCCCTATAACACCTTCCAATGTATTCAATATATTCTTTTTTTTAACTAAACATTATTCATTCTTTCTAATCAAATCCCAAAACTCAGTAAAATATTTAAATATATACGTCTGATTCATGTCATGATGGATATGAAACTACTTCGTATATCATTGCACTGAACCATGGTATTAAATGTACCACCTCTTGCAACGTTGTATGTCACACGAGCATATATTACTTTTCCAATATGGTAGATATAGACACTGTCATTGGGTTCTGACCGTCAGTGTCATCATATGTTAGCCCATCAGATCTAGGAGTATGTATACGAGCCTGTCTAGTGAATTTATGTAAGCTTATGTAAATCCTTTCATAAAAAATATTAGGTAGAAGACAAATACATAATCATTTATATTGATTGGATGATAATTGATTGAAATTAATCAAAGTAATTATTATACTAATCATTAATTTCTTTATATATTGATTCCGGGTAATCATTACAATTACTAATTAGGGGCACACCCAACACTAGCCGCAACATCATTCGAATTTTATAAATCTAGCAACAATAACGATTCACTGTGGCGAATTTCTCATTATAAGTTAGTTACGTCGCTCGTACTTCGATGATCTCTTTCTCAAAGTCATTGGTCTCATAATGGGTCAATTTTGTAGACTCATCAACTTAATCTCTCATATCAAGTTCAATGATTGTATGCAATAATTTTAGTGATAAGGTTTGGCCTCTTTTGGGTTGGATTAGGCCAATCATGAACTTAAAGAGTAGAATATATTTGAATATTAGATTATGTTTATGGTCGATACTGTGAACATATCATGAATATTGAAGGTAGAAATACATCATTTAAACATTCATAAAACATAAACTTCATTTTAAAACACAGTCATGGACTTACGTGTTCACGACATAACAATGAACTAAAGGAAATAATTAAACGTTTAAATTTAAAAAAAAAATCCTATTGTAGTCTATGTTTAAGAAAATAAGGGTGACTATTTAAAACGTACTTACGTGTTTGAAAACATCTTTAAAACGACATAGAGACTAGAACTGACTATCAATTCATTCTCTTGGCCGACAAAGCTACGACACCGTTCGGTAGTAATCACTCGTGTGCATCATGGTGTTCCCTGACATGTTAGTCCTCTCTTCCATGACGTTATCTATATTGTACGGCGCAGTGAGTCTCGACGGGGTGATTGTTGGCGTCGTGACAATCTTTTCTTCTTCTCCCTTGTTTTCCCTCTGTATCATGTTATTTTTCTTTGCATGTGGATTCTATGAGGTGCAACGGAAGGTCGTTGGCGTATTCTTGGCGTCAGGAGAAACATGTTTCGAAATAACATGTTTGGATCATTGATTGTTGATGTATGTTGATATCAAAGCTCAGCTGAAATGAATAATGTTTTGATTTAAAAAGAAGAAGAAGAAGAAGGTTTTATGTTAGTTATTGGTGAGGAATAAAGAGAGGGTGGAAGGATCCACTTCCTTCCATTATTGTGAAGACTAAAAAGCAAATCAAATTAAGAAGTAAGCACATTGGGCATTGGGGGGAGAAAAGCTCTGTATCTCTCTCTCTCTGCTTTTCTTTTGCTTTTTCTTGGTGCCTCTGCTAAGCATCTTTCCCTTACTTTTGTTTTTAATTTCTTCTTCTTCTTCTTCTACGATTCTCTGCTTCTTTCCCTCATTTCGTCGATCAATACGAATTCAACCAAGTTTTGTGAGTGTTGGAAATGGTATGAAACTGTGAGTGGTTTTAGTGTGTGTGTGTGTTTGTGTGTTTGTGTGTTTGTGTTCAACTGGACTTCGGATTCCATGGGACTGTGTCATGGAAAAGCCATTCAAGAAAACCCAAAACCCATTTCACAAAATCATGATTCAGTGATCCAATCGGAAACCCCTACTAATTTCCCCTTTTACAGCCCCAGCCCTCTGTCCAATCTCTTCAACAACTCCTCTCCGGCTAACTCCACCCCTCTCCGTCTTTTCAAGCGCCCCTTTCCGCCGCCCTCTCCGGCCAAGCACATTCGGGCTCTCCTCGCTCGCCGCCATGCCTCCGTCAAGCCCAATGAGGCTTCTATCCCTGAAGGAACCGAGTGCGATGTGGGGTTGGATAAGAACTTCGGCTACTCCAAACACTTTGCCGCCCACTATGACCTTGCCCACGAACTCGGCCGCGGCCATTTCGGCTACACTTCCTCTGCCACCGCCAAAAAAGGTCCTCTCAAAGGCCACCCAGTTGCTGTCAAAATCATTCCCAAATCCAAGGTTGCTTCACTAACTTACTTCATAATCTCTGTTCATCATCATCTTTATTCATTATTAGATTTATGAACACCTCATGATTTTCTTTACATTTTTGGTTTAGTCTATGGTTGTGTATAGTAGACTGTGTGTTTATGCACAATGATGAAAATAATGTGCAGATGACTACAGCAATAGCTATTGAGGATGTGAGAAGGGAAGTCAAAATACTGCGAGCCCTCACCGGACACAAAAACTTGGTGCAATTCTACGATGCATTTGAAGATCAAGATAATGTGTACATTGTGATGGAGTAAGTTTATATCCATCTAAGCTACGACTTGGTGATGCTTCACACAACCATTTCCCATTTCATTTGATTATGTTTGTGCTTCAGGTTATGCGAAGGAGGTGAACTTCTCGATCGGATACTTTCGAGGTATCTATCCTTATATGCTTCTAGATTGAATTTTCAGGATCTTTGTTACACATTTATTAGTTGTTGCTATTCTTGTGCAATTCTTTAGGGGTGGCAAGTATTCTGAGGAAGATGCAAAAATTATTATGGTTCAGATTTTGAGTGTGGTCGCCTACTGTCACCTTCAAGGTGTGGTTCACCGTGATCTCAAGCCTGAGGTATACAGAACTACCAAATTTGCTTATTTTGTTGTGCACCGAAATGCTACAACCTTCAATCTTCTGATACCACTTGTTGTGCCATAATGATACCACAACCAAAAACTGTGATACCACTTGTTGCCCCCATTCATTTCTTGGAGGGTATCTCTAAAGTTGGATAATTATTGCTTTTGCTTCAGAATTTTCTTTTTACATCCAAGGAGGAGAGATCCACTCTTAAAGCTATCGATTTCGGGCTCTCTGATTACGTGAAACCGGGTCTGGATTCTGAACGATTGTTTCTATTCAAAATCACCTATCTGAAGGCAGACAGTGGATTTCTGAGTTTTTTTTTTTTTTTAATTGTTTGTGCAGATGAGAGATTGAATGACATTGTAGGAAGTGCTTATTATGTTGCTCCTGAGGTTTTACATAGATCATATGGAACGGAGGCAGACATGTGGAGTATTGGTGTAATTGCTTATATTCTCTTGTGTGGAAGTCGACCATTTTGGGCCCGAACAGAATCTGGCATTTTTCGAGCTGTTCTAAAGGCGGATCCGAACTTTGAGGAATCCCCATGGCCTAGTTTATCCTCTGATGCAATTGATTTTGTGAAGAGATTGTTGAACAAAGACTACCGCAAGAGATTGACTGCTGCTCAAGCCCTGTGTATGTTTATGAGAATCTTTCTTTAATTGTTTTGTTTTGTGAAGCTCAAACAACAATTCTTGCATGTAGGCCATCCCTGGTTAGCTGATCATCAAGATATCAAGATCCCATTGGATACAATCACTTACAAGCTTGTCAGAGCTTATATTTGCTCATCTTCGCTGCGTAAATCGGCATTGGGCGTAAGTGTATTATTGTACTCCCTTTCAATCTCATTCACGTAGCTGTATGATTTATGATGAGTGAGTGATCGTGTGAGATCCCGCATCCGTTGGAGAGGAGAATGAATCATTCTTTATAATGGTGTGGAAACTGTTGGGATATAGACCCTGATGTCTATTGATAGTAAAAGATCTTGTAGATATATAGGTATATATTTCGTAAACATCGTGCAGATATATATATGGTAGATACTTCGTAAAGATTTGGTAGACATACATGGTACGTACCTAAAGTGACCAATAAAACCTTTAGCCAATATTCATCCTTGAATTTTCTCTCTCCTGTTCTTTGTGTTCATCTTGATCGAGTGTGTGCGTTGTTGTGCAATCCTAACAAAAACCTCTCCCCAAAGAGGACAATATTTGCTGGCGGTGGGCTTAGGTTGCTAACTAACTAGTTTGGGACATTAATTTTTGCGCAGGCGGTTGCAAAGACATTAAGCTCTGTTCAACTGGGTTATCTTGAGAAGCAATTTACGGTGTTAGGACCGAACAAAAACGGGTTCATTTCCATGCAAAACTTCAAGACGGTTGCTTCTTTTTTCTGGTATCATACACAAGAATAAGAGAGTTGGAAGTAAGTTGATTGTAATGAGATTAAAACTTGGCAGGCTTTAATCAAGAATTCAACGGATGCCATGAAGGATTCGAGAGTTGTAGAGTACGGCAACATGGTAAGACTTGTGTTCTCTTCTTTTGTTTCAATGCTGCTGCCTGCTAATATGTGGTTGACAAAGAAGTGTTGTTGTATGTATGCCTCTGCCTCTGCCCCTGCCCCTGCCAGGTTAGTTCCATTCAGTACAGAAAATTAGATTTTGAAGAATTCTGTGCAGCTGCCATAAGTATATATCAACTAGAGGGAATGGAGAACTGGGAACAACATGCCCGACATGCCTACGATCTTTTCGATAAGGATGGGAATCGCCCCATAATGATCGAGGAACTTGCGTCGGTATGCTTTTGATAATGATGGTATATTAATGTGATTGGAGTGGGTTGTTTGTGATATGAGTTATGTGTTACGTGTGTCAGGAACTCGGACTTAGTCCATCGGTACCGGTTCATGTGGTTGTCCAGGACTGGATCAGACACTCGGATGGGAAGCTTAGCTTCCTGGGATTTGTGAGACTTGTACACGGTGTTTCGTCTCGGTCGTTGCAAAAAGCATAAAATGAATCCACATAAATTTTCTGTTGACCAAAACCATTGAGGATTCTATGATAATATGATCCTTGTGAGAAGGGGAAGGAAGGAAGGAAGGGTGTGATGTGATGTGGTGTAATCTGTTGTAGTTGTGTAAGTTGTTTCTTACGTTTTGGCAGTGAAGTGATTGGTGGGGTTGAAATTGGTTAAAGGATTTGTACAGTGGAAAAATAGAGGAACAACATAATGCACTCAAAACAACTTATTAAAACTCTGTGAGATTTTCATTATAAATTATGAGTTCAAGAAGCCTGATACCAAAGTGAAGTACACGATGTACCTCTCAAATATCTTAGAAGCCATGTACTTAGGTTCTTTTCTTCTGTTTGCTTGTACTTGCTAACAACTCCTATTGTATGTGTTATATCAGGTCTAGTGCAGACTATAGCATACATCAAACTCCCAATCATAGAAGCGTATGAAACTAATGTCATGTCCTTACGTTCCTCAACTATCTTGGGAGATTGTCCCTTTGACAATTTAATACGATTTGTCAAAAGGGTACCCCTGCATTTAGCATCATTCAATGTACTGTTCTTGGGATAGATCTAATGTGCCAGCAAATCTACCTTAAGAAATCCTCATCCCAAGAATCTACTTCGGTTCACCCAAATCTTTCATCTCAAATATTGAAGACATGTTTGCCTTCAAGTGGTTTTTCTCCCTCGTACTGGATCCAACAATCAGTATATCATCCTCCCTCATACTGGATCCAACAATCAGTATATCATCCTCCCTCATACTGGATCCAACAATCAGTATATCATCCACATACAGGAATAGAAACACATAAGAATCAGTGTATTTCTTGAGGTAACAACACGGGTCATGCTTGTTTCAATCCATACAAGCTCTTATTGAGCTTACACATCATGTGTTCCTTGCCTGGAGCTCCAAACCCTTCTGGTTGTTGCATCTCGATCTCCATATAAAAACGTTGTTTTTACATTCATTTACTCAAGGTAATTTTCCGTATGCAACAATACTCAGCAAAATTTAAATAGTAGTTAATTTCACAATAGGAGAAAAGATTTCAGCATAATCAATGTCTTTCCTATGTGAATATCTTTCAACTACTAATCGAGCCTTCAGCCTCATTTTTTCATTTGGTTCAGCCTTGATTCTTAACACCTATTTGTTCAACAAAACTCTCTTTCCTGTAGGTAACTCAGTCATCATCATCCATGGCTTGCTCCCACATGCAAGTAGGACCCACCAGTCGGTTCACACCCCTTATGGGTCCTTTTCTAGTCGGGCGAGCATTCTTTGGTAGTTGTTAATGTCGGACACCCGTTAGGAGTAGCGACCGTCAAGACAGCATTATCACAAACATAATGAACGTTTCCCTCCCTAGGAGTGTGCATTTGTACTATCGTGAAGGAATAGGAGTATCCCCTGATGCATGAGCACACAATAATGCATGAGGTCCTTAACATTTTTTCATTTTAATTATCATTAATACAACCCCACTAGCGTCTAGTTTGTATCATATATTTTCATACCATTTCTCATAACGTTTATTATATCATTTATTATTTCTTTCATCCGTATGTCGGAGTTGTATTTCATACTAGTTTGTCGTTTTACACATCAATCATAGCATATCATACATCTCACATATCAATCATATCATAACACTTCAATGCTTTCAAACATATCCGTCCATATCGTGCACATATCATATCATATATTATAACAATCACGTAATCATCCTGAGCATATTTTCAACACATCATATCATAAAATAACATAGCGTAAAGCATATCAATTCATCGAACACAACATAGTAATCACATCGTATAACATTTACATATTATTTCATAATAGTCTACATGTACGACCTATGACAGGTGTGAAATAACTGGCACGTGTCATCATACAACACACAATTTATAACCAATGATGATAGGGGTCACTTACTTGGTTGACCTTAGTTAGCATTCTCCCTGGTTCTAGTATGTTAGCTCTCGTTCCTCAAAAGTGATCCAAACTATTACCGGTTTTTATTTTCTATTAGGTTGTTTATCGCTTTTTGTTAGTATTTCACAATTCTAATATAATTTCAACTTAAATTTGTGAAATAAGACATTATAATGACATAAATTACCTTACTTAGGGTTGAAACGATGAAATTGGGTCAAAATCTATTTACCGAGCTGAATAGCCGAAATTTGAGCTGCGAAGCCGAGTCGAGCCGTCTAAGCCAATTGAGCCGAAGGGCTACACACTGCAAGTGGTGACACGTGAGGCAATAGAAGGTCGACGCGGGTGCAGGTGGCTTCGGGTCAAGGCATGGGTTGCATGCGAGTGTACGGGTTGCATGCGAGTGTACGGGTCGCGGGTCTCGATCACGAGTCACGGGCTGCTGCATACTGGTTTGGGTTCTGGGCTGGCTACATGTATTCAACCTCGGGAATTCAGTGGTCACGAGTGTTGGATTGGTATGGCAACCCTAGAGGGGGGGGGGGGGGAATAGGGTTTTAACGATAAAAATGTTTAAACGTGATTAATTTTTCTAATGATGAAACTTTTTACAAATAAGTAGAAGGTGATAATTACTAGATCAAAATAATTCAAGTCAAAACAATAATCTAGTAGAACATGCAATAAATCACAATAATAATTTTGAAATTAAATAGGAAAGAGTTAGAGAAAATGACACCGTAGTTTTATAGTGGTTCGGTCAAACTCGACCTACTCCACTCCCCAAGCGCCTCTTGGGAATTTGAATAAA